>NC_056732.1:1153729529-1154029529 GCF_019279795.1 Protopterus annectens | reverse complement strand
GCTGGTATAGAGAGAGATCTTCAAGCTTCAACCTTCATCAGCTCTAAGGACAACATCAGAACCAAGCTATCAAGATCTGATGCCATAAGATGAAGAGAAGGCTCTGGCATCTTTAGAGTTGAACCTTCTTCTTGGACAATAGTTCCAAAGCTTTCTACAACTTTCTTCTCAATCTGAGAAGCTCAGACTGAAGAGAGAATTGGTCATAGTTGGATCCAAAGTAGTGCTCTGGAGATATTTGGATACAAGGGCTTCATTTCTGAAGGACAAACCTGCAATGGAGTTGAACAGGGATAGGTCAATGGTACTGTTCACAACTATATCAGAGAAGACTGAGCTGCAAGGACTCCCAATTGTATCTGCATCTGAAGGAATTTCCACATCATTCTGTTGACATTAGCTTCAGTGAGATTCTAGATGAACAAGCAGACCTGGAAGAGGCAACTGATAAAGCCCTGGATAGCTGCTGCATAATGGGAGAATGGACCCGAAGACTGATCAGCCACAGACTGAAAACCCTGGATGAGGATGGGGAGCAGATCCAATGCTTCAGATTGAAAGGGTTTGGCATTATCAGTGCCAGACCCGCTGAGACAGTTGGAGTTGAAGACCATTTTACCAATGCTTCAGATTGAAAGGGTTTGGCATTATCAGTGCCAGACCCACTGAGACAGTTGGAGTTGAAGACCATTTTATGCCTTTTTCAATGCCCTCCTCTGCAGCCCTGCCTTTAGTGGGCTCCTTTGATGTTAGAGCATTCTTATCTTTTTTTCTTGTGTTCACTTACTTCCTCAGAGTTAAAGTTGTGGAAAAAACTACCAAAGATATTGAAGTAGGTGGAAGGAGACCCTTTAAAATTATTTTTTCTCTTCTGCTCTAAAGACCTTTGTGGCCAAGCAAAGCCCAGAATAGGTGTTCCACACCCAATCCAAATATGCATAGGGTGTGGGGGTCCTGAGTATGGATTTTGTGCCACATTTTCCACACCTCTTAAAATGTTTGTCCAACATTATAGGAAAGTCAGGACACTCTTCAAATCGCAAGTATACAACATTACCTGCTCTAACTTTAAACACACAGAATAAAAACATAATTATCTATAAATAAGTCCAAACAACTACAGTAACTAAGATAACTAAAACAGAAACGTTATTAGAATAATTTGGAATTTTTTTTAATCAAGAGAGGAAAAGAAATTACAGAATAAAAGGTTATAATATAGATGAAAATCTATTCCAAATGGTACTAGGAGAAAGAGAAAGTAACTTAACCCCAAAAAATATCTCAGAACTTCTTCAACAATTCGGTTGAAGTGGCAAATGAAATCTGAGGTAATCTGACAGTGGCAAGGAAATTATGGGTAGGGGAAGAATCAAAGCCCTGGGTCTGAAAGTTTGAAGATGCTGATTCCAAATCTGAGTCATCTCTGAGTCCCAAAGGTTGCCTCAAATGAAAATGGATAACATCTGATCATGTGTTTCTGAGTATTATCCCATATTCCTACTGAAAGCTGAAACAGCTGTGTGCTATTTCGTATTCAAATTTTATTCTAATTAGATTTCCAGCTGTTAGGCTGGATGCACTTATTTTTCAAAGGCCTCTGTACCTATTTTCAATGTCTACATGTTGAGAAGTGTATCTTTACAATATTTTATTTTATTCATTAGTTCTTTATTTAGCCTTGTGGGGATGATTACAGACCCAGTGGGAATGTATCTTCTTTAGAGATTTTTTATGATATGGCTCAAGAAAAATGTGTCATTTTGAACAATGTACTGTTTATATGGTGAATGAGGAATAACAGCATGAGCCTCTATAGAGTTGAGATGGGCATAATAGCTCTGATTATATTCAGTGGTACTTCATGCGGTGCCATCAAGAAGTGGTGAATGGTTGAATCATCTCAAATCATCAAATGCTAGGATATTAGCCTTGGAAAAGTCTTTAAAGATGGATGGGTTGGACATAGACATGACCTGAGAACATAATTATCTGATCTCACTAGTGAAAGCTTGACAATGAATGAAAAGATAAAGTTGTTGTATTAGTGAAGATAAGCTTGAGTTTGCTGGTGCATTTAGCTGGTGAAGGTTTGATTTGAACAAGGGAGATTGCACTAATAAAGTCAATGAAACAGTGTGCATATTTATTTTAAGATATGTAGTAGTGCCAATTTATTGAGGGGTAATTAAAACCCCTAGAATGGTGATGTATGTATTAATGGAGAGGGACCTTAGTTTACTAATATATGCTTCATTATGTTGTGGTTGTTATGGGTGGGTTTCCATGGCACAGTTGGGCAGAATGAGTTATGGGGTCTTGTTTAAAAATACTAGGATATGAAGGTCATTGTCCTGATCAATTAGTCTAGAGGTGATGACTTTTTCAGGTAAAGTTAGGCAAGCCACCAACAACATTACTGCTGTCTCCACTTGTGGGTGTAAACAAGTGGCAAGCAGCAAATACAGGTAATATGCTGATCACTTTGCATAGAGGATGGAACAAACTTGCTGTGGCAATACAGTGGCCAGTACCAACATATGTGAACCAGTAAAAATATTTTCATTGCCATTATTGCATTGGTTTTATAGATAATATCTGCTAACTATCTAGGTGTTTGATCTCCTATTTCTTTGCAGAACTAATGGAGCATCGAATACTCAGTTAAAGGAATTCAACTTTTATCAACAGATAAATTAGACCTATTGGTATGATAGATAGATAGATAGATAGATAGATAGATAGATAGATAGATAGATAGATAGATAGATAGATAGATAGATTGATTCATATCCCAACATATCCTTCACCTCTGAAAAAAACGTGGTGGATTGGCAGCCTCAAATTCCCTCCCAGTTCATCTTTTCTTGCCTTCCTTGAGGTTTGAGGGAAGGGTTGAATAAGGTTTTTTTTTTGGTTAGGTTTAAAATGGTCAGCAGATTGATTACCCAGTACTTACCTATAAACCACTAAGACACTTCCACTGAGAGATGACTGCAATATGGCCATCCTCCAGGCAATCATCAATAAATATTTGTAATGCAGTAATAATAAAACAAGAATTGTAAGCTGCTGTGACAGCTGATCATTTGTAAACTTCTTCTTAGCACTTTGGCTGAAACATCCCTCTAGAAAAATACTCAAACATGTAAAAATGTGCTTTAGTAAAGAACAGCAATTAAATATTAACTACTGAAGTGCAAGAACAGATCATAGCCATGAAGGATGTGCAATAATGGAAGACACAAAAATGCCTACTGTAAAAACAGATCCGCTATATTTATATGAGTAATTAGATAAATAATTTAAAAAGCATTCATTGCCTTCTGAAAAGTTCATCTTTTAACAGTATTATTGTTTAAAAACAGAGCAGCCTGAAAAGTAAGTAGTAAAGGGAGGTAATGTAAGAAGGATGGGTGAAGGGAAAAGTGAAGAGAGGGAACATTGTCAGTTTTATAATAACAACTTTACCCATGGTATGAATAGCACTGAATCTTAGGATATAAATGGCTTCAATTGTTTCTAAATAACATTTATTCTGATTTCCCTTTCATCTTAACATTTAAGTGCATACATAACTGGACTTTAACAGCTATCCAACTTTTTCCCATGCACGTAAATAAAAATGTTAGCTGCTATATTGTAGAGGTTACTCAAAAAATGTTCCAATATCCATATTTTGAAAGTCCTGATAATAATATTTATGTAGTATACAGCATATGTGATCTTATGTGTGTCACAGGTAAAGAAAAGTTGATTTTCACATCATACCATTAATAATATCACTTGCTGAAGAAACACATACTTGCAAACAGTAAGTGATGACCATTTTTAGGTAGAATACAAATCTTTAGTACAGGATCACTGGTCAAAATATTTTAGTACATCATACTTGTGTTTGACATACCCAGTGAATTACAGTGATATTTCACTTACCATAAATGTATATCTGATGTGTTCTTACTATTATATTGTAGTTACCCAGAAAACATATGCAATTACATGTGTCAGAGTCTTCCCCTTGGTATGCTTAATCCTTTATGTGAAATGAACTGTAACAGATCATTCTGACACACTTGCAGAATAAATCTCTAGACATTTTCATTTAGCTTAAAGAATTCATGAAATTCTGTACAAATAAAGGGTCTGAAAATGTGATTAGAATGGAAGCTATCAGCCTTCACAAAAGTATATTTGCTGGTTGACTTTAGATAAAACAAGCATTTGAATCCACCATCTTGTTCTGCACTGAATAGTGCATCTAAAAAAGGGTAGTTGTTCCTAAAATATATTAACCATAAATAACAATTTAATACGTGTAAACTTCACCATAAACAAAATGTGAAAAAAATCAAATTTGACAATTTAATGTGTGTAAACTTCACCATAAACAAAATGTGAAAAAAATCAAATTCAAAACTATTACAAATAAAAATGCATGTTGTCAGAACAATGTCCATAAATTAAAACATTATTAATGAAAACCAACAGTGTAAGAAATAAGTCTGATTAAAATCCTCATAAGAACAGGAGTTTAACAGGGAACAAAGTCTGCATCCATTGTTGCACCATTTTTGTAATCACAATTGGCCATTAAATAACAAATGTTTGGTAATTAAAACTCCAGTTTAAATACACATTTTTGGTTAATGTGTACTACTGAAAATAACAGGAATTCTGTGCTATTTGATCAACTAATCTTATAACTCTTCAGAAACTAAGCTCTATAATGCAATCATACCTAATGTAACTCAGAGGTAACCAGTTTCCAATGTAATCAATTTTTATTTTTGTTATATTTGTCCAGAATCCTTAATATGAAATGAGTAATTACTTACTATTTGCTGGTGAAATCTATCCAGTTTTAACAAAGATGCAATAAAAGGTTTACACCACTAACTACATGCCTCACTGAAGGTGCAGAATAGTTTATCTCTTTACTTCTCTATTTCTTTATTTACTTAAAAAATAAAAACAAGACCAACTGCTTTTTCTCTTAAAAGCCATGACCCAAACCAGTTAGCTATTAATATTCCTATTAAATACCATTCTGACTTAAACCTTCATTGCCAACAAAGGAAGTCTACTGCTATTATTACAGATATTCCTACAGAAATGCAGTCTCTGCAAATACATCACAATTCCTGTCAAACTAGGACATACCAGATTTCTTCTCCAGTTATGGACTTTTTCATTTTCTCAAAAAAGCATATCAGGACAAATATGTGAACTAGAAAACAGTCACTTCTGGATTTGGGAAAAACAAATTCAGTGTAAAACCTTGAGGCTCTACCCCTTTTCCATATAAGTCCATTGTCCTTTTCATTCAAGGTTAAACTGCCATATAAAATCCCACCTCACAAAGTAAATGCCTACAGACCACAGGCAGAGAGAAATATAAAAGCCCTTCATTCTGAACCTTCTAACACCAATTGAGAAGCCTTCCTAAGAATTCAAGACCTCATCTCTCTTATATCTCTAGGCACTGTTTTCTCTAGTGTATTCCTGTAGATTCAGGATAAATTTCTTGCAGAAATCACAAAACTTTTCATACTCTTTTATAACCCCATGACACAAAAGAATTTAAGTCAGTCTAGAAGCTTAGAGATAAAGCATGGAACCAATGGACCCCCACCCCCCAAAAAAGAAAACAATGATTTATTTATCTCCAAAGAAACGTATTCAAAAAGGCACTAGGACATGCAAATGCATGGCCCTGGTCTATTTAAAAAGTCCCCTACACAATTCTCCAAAGAAATTCTAGACTCTCATTAATAAAATTACAAAGTGAGCTACACTGTTGGATCATTAAATAGTTCATTACTTTAGTCCAAGATTATATTCCTGATTCACTAATATGACCTTAGTTTCACAAAAGGTGCTACCCCTGCACTATGATAAAACCTCTCCCATGATCCCCTAAATCTCTTCCACCAATGACGTCAGAACAATTTTCATCTTTCCAAACCTTTGGAAAGCTATTGAAAAAGTACTATACTACCAGCTTTCTCATTATATACAATTTTCTGTTATTTTGTCACGTCACTAACATGGATTCTCAGCAGATTGGAGTACTATGATTGCCCTGTACACACCCATAGATGACACACTTTAAAACACGAGCAAGCACTTGCTCACAGGTTCAATCTTCAATGATCCTACAGGGGCCTTTGATCTTGTAAAGCACAACCTGCTGTCTGCAGTCTCATCGCTCTGAATGAATTCAGATTATTTGTCAACAGCTTGTTCTTCTCAGTCCAGCTTGAATCCTCTACCTTCCCCTCAGCCTCAACATGCAAAGAGGTTCTAAAAGACTCGTTTATCTCTCCACTGTTCTTAACTCCTCATCAGCAAATTGCTAGCAGATCACCCAAAACTTCCTATTGTTATGTGCAATGATGAGATAATGATTTACAGTGCAAATTCATATATGTCTTATATATATATATATATATATATAATAACTAGAAGAATACATTTTAATCCTGTTTGGTTAACCATTAACCATCTGATTCTGAATTTTAAAAATCTGGGATTTTTGGAATAGTACAAAAACTTTGCTCTCTTGATATCAATTGATTTTCACAGCATACATCTCACTAGTGTCATTAGAGACAACAGACAACTTTAAATACCTAGGAATCTGGCACAGCAAATCTCTCCACTTTCAACTTTACATTCATATCACCAAAGGCAAAATAAATAAACTTTTCTCCTGGGCCAGAAAAAAATTTCACTTTCTCATCTCTTCAGGTAGTGCTGCCATTGAGAAAGGTACATTTCTTCCACTGTTAGAATATGTCCTTACAGTAATAGGAGTAATAGGAGAATAGTAGAAGGACTCAAAAAAGAACCTTTTCCTACTTCCAGTCCACCTGTAGCAATATCTGCAGATTCCCTCACCCTATCTCCTGTATGGAAACACCACTGTGTTTGTTTAGCTTAAACTAAATGGCTAACAGTGGAATTTAGAGCACTAAACTAGAACCAAAGCAAAAGCCTCTTACAGCTAACTTAGATACTACAACCCCAATACACCCACCCTACAAACTCTGTAAAATTAATCTGAATCCACACATCATGCTTTTTTGTAATTGCACAGACATTTTGGGAAGCTGTCTCCTTCCAAACTTAAATACGATGAGCACCTACAAAAAGTTCAAACTCAAAAAAAAAAACATATTATTATTTCAAGCAAAACATAATTGTTTTTATATTTCATGTTTCATGTAAAACTTACTACCCTCCCTTTATTCTTATCTACAAGTACTGCACTCCATTTTGTATTGCCTTTGATCTTTATCTGCCACCATTTCCCCACACCATATTTTCCTTCTTCCTATCTGCACGCTGTCATTGTAATCCCCTCACTTCTTATTTCTCCATCCTCTACATTCTTTCTAGAGCATAACTACCTTGTCCTTATTTTGCTCTCATAACTTATACTGTGGAAAATGAGTATGATGTGTCTCACACTGCCCGGCAATAAGCTGCACATTGTAGTCTGTTTGTTAAATCTATACATAGATGCTTTATCAATACTTTTTCCTGACTAAGCTTCTCTTAATTCACTATACAGGATTATAACCAGGTCTCCAATCATAACCAATTTATTATCAGTTTGAGAAATGCTTGCCAAGAAATATACCTCAGTTTTGATCCTTGAGATGTGAGTCTAGGTATCAATGTCAAGAATATGTATAAAAGGATATGCTGTGGGACTTGATCATAATTTATCTACTTCATATACTAAAAGTTACAGAAAAAATGTAGGAATACAATATGTTTGCCAAAGCCAGTAAAACACTTAGCTCTGTCAAACAGGAACAAAGTTCCTCTCTGTAGGACTAAAGCTTTTTATGCTGTTAGACAATTCATTCTGACACATTTGTTTATAAGTGTGGCAAAGTGAAGTTTAATAGCTTTCAAACACTGTTTTACCTTCTGCTGCTGTTCCTTGCCAGATGAGTCTGTCCAATGTTCATCCCTAGTGTGAGACCCGATCTCAGCAATGTTTAAGATTGCTTAAGAAAGCTTGTTAAGCATCTTTCTGACATCAGAGTTTTCCTTCCATTTTTGTTGCATAATCATCGCACTCTATATATGTGTATTATGTTTTTATCTTTCATTGTTATGGTAACCCTGGGCTGAAACTGTAAAAGCTCCATAGGATCAGTGTTCTACTCTTGTTACAAAATAAAAACAAAATATCATAAATAAAATACTGCCTTTCGTAAAAAAAAAAAAAAAAAATAAAGAAACATTTGAAATGTAGCTTTTGATAAAATTTATGAAAGTCAGGAAGTACTTGTTATATTCTGTATTCAGTTGTAGGCATACAGTTTGAACATCTGCAAAACTAAAAGACATGTAGTGGTTGAAGTAAGGTTATATATGCATATAGCAGAGAAGTCCATTTGTGCTGCCTGTATCAAAGAATACTTTGAGATTTTTTTATATACCCTAACCACTATCCCTGCATATTGCATAAGGGCTGTAGGAAGGGCATCTCATGGATGCAAAAAAGGGGATGCCAACTTATTTATGCTTATGTTACAATGCCTTAGACAACCCTGCCTCCTATTGAGCAATGGTGCTTCTCGGTGTCCAGTCTCAACCACAGATACATTTAAGATGGTACATACACCATGACCCCCCACACACACAGAGTAGACAGCAGGATTTACGTCTTCATGCTTTTCTCTCCCCATGTGTCATCTCCACTGCTGAAGCTGCTACATGAATCCGGTTCCATTGGATCATATCCAGGGATTTATAATTCTATGGCACAGAACCAGTGACGAGAATCTCTACCATTATTGCTTAGTTAACATTAGCACTGTTTTTCACAGAATTCAACATCAAATGATGTTCTACAGATACAAACACAACTGTTTCCTCTCAAAATAACTGAAGCTTAATTGACTCAACTAAAAGTAATTGATTCAGATCAATTTTCAGAAAATCCTTGAAGGTCACTTCTGATCTCAGTGGTGGAACTACAACAATGTGTAAGTCAGATGTAGACGCGGGCATAGCCTGGCACTTACCACTGATGTGGAATAGTTTCATAGTTTCATAGTTTAGTACTAGGCTATCTGCCCTGGGGCATTTGTAAGCCTAGCCATAGTGATGTGGCTTTTGCCACCCCATGAAATGGTACAAAAATGTACAGAATAAATTTAGAATAATGTGCCTCTGTCTAGTAGTGACACAATGAAGGTCCCCTTATGTAATAGAGTTAGGTTACTGTGCCCCTGTCTAGCAGTGACACAGATGTGACCCCTGGGGTAAACTTACGATCTCCCATCCACTCATCAAGATTTCTCTTGAAGGGAGTCAGTGAGGGGCTCTGCCTAATACGAATTGGGATCCTGTTCCAAAGCATGGGAAGCCTCTGGGTTATGACTCTATCCCTCCAGCATGTCCTATTCATACTTGTGCCGAGGTTTAAGTCTTTAGCTCTCGTGGTCCTGATGGATTTGGATTTTTTGAGGTGGAGCATGTCCATCGGATCCTGATTTGACATGGCCTTGTACGTCAGGCAGAGATCACCTCTGAGTAGGCGGTATGCTACTGAATAGAGCTGAAGTTTCTTTAGTCTGGCAGAATAAGACATATGTTGGAGACCCTTGATCCTCTTGGTGAGGTACTTTTGTGGTCTCTCCAGCTGTTGCAAATGGCGGGTGAGGTACATACCAAATGGGGCATTGTACTCAATTATGGGTCTGATGAGGGAGGAGTATAGGGGTACAATGACATCCTTGGATCTGGATGTGAATCCCTTCATGATGAGGTGTGCAAGGTAGAATGTTTTTCTAACCACTTTGGCAACGTGGGTGTCAAATGAGAGGTCGCTGTCGACTTGGGTCCCTAGGGCTCTGATTACTTTTTCCGTACTCAGTGGGTTGCTGTCTATGTGATAATTTGCGGGTACTTTGTTTTTCCCAAAGGGGATGACTATACATTTTTTGGCCTTTAGTTTAAGGCCGTGACTCCGGCACCAGTTGTCCGTTTCTGTGAGGCTTTTTTGTAGGATGTATGTGTCCGCTGGTGTATCGACTATGGCGCCTAGTTTGCAGTCATCTGCGAACTTTGTCAGCCACAACCCTCCCATGTTTGCTTTAACATCTGAGAAATAAATGCCGAACAAGAGGGGTCCCAGGACAGATCCCTGTGGGACTCCACTTGTGACTGGCTTTGAGTCTGACATTGCTCCAGCGATTTTAACTTTATGGGTTCTGTCCTTTAGCCAGTTTGCAACCCATCTAGTGACATAAGGGTTTATGCTTAAGCTGTTGAGCTTATCTATGATGCCTGAGTGGGGTATTGTGTTGAAGGCCTTAGCCAAGTCCAGGTGGGCTGTATGGACTGCTTTGCCCTCATCAATGGCTCTAGTGACTGTTTCAAAAAAGTCAACCAGGTTCAAAAGGCAGGATCTGCCCGTTACAAAGCCGAACTGGGTGGGGTCAAGTGTCTGTAGGTCCCCTATGTCTCTGTTTATGAGTTCCATAATGATTCTTTCCATAGTTTTGCAGACCAGGCTGGTTAAGATTATGGGGTGGTAGTTCCCAGGGTCTGTAGAGGTACCCCCTTTGTGGAGTGGGACCACTGTTGCTGTACGCCAGTGTTCAGGTACATATCCTGAAGTAAGGCTAAGGTTAAATAGCATTTTTATGTGCGGGTTTAGCTCCTCTTGGAGTTCACATAGCACGCAACCCGGGATACCGTCAGGTCCCATTGATGCTGTGTTTTTAGCTTTGTTTAGGGTGGTTCTCACTTGGACATCTGAGATGACAGGGAGATTACATTCAGCTGGGATAAGTATTTCTTCTTTTGGGGATGAGGGAGGGGAGAAATTTGCACTGAACCTGTCAGCCAGAATGTTGGCAATATCTGTGGGTTCAGTGTATTTTTTGTTGTTGTGAACTAACTCTGAGCATATCTGAGGGTTTTTGCCCAGGTTTCTAACATAGCTGAAGAAGGCTTTGTGGTTATCTTTAGTGTCCTTAGCGATTTTTCTCTCAAAGTTGGCCTTGGATGTTTTTATGAGAGAACGTAGTTTTCTGCTAATGTTGATCAGAGATGTCTTCCCTTTATGGGATTTTGCTCTGACGTGCAGTAGCTTCCTTCTTTTGTTGTACAATTTGTTAATGGCTGAGGTCCACCAGACAGGACGCTTGCCTTTGGTGGAGAGGGACTTGGATTTATTTGGGATTGCATGATCCATGCATTCTTGGAGATGTCCATAGAAAGCATTTGTGAAGGATTCGGCATGTTGTTTTTTTTTTTTTTTTTTCAGTTTCAGTGCATAATCAACATATTCCATCTAACAAAATGTCATTATCTTTCTGTATAGCACTCAGTACAATTTCAGATATAGAACTCTAACCTTTTGGGGGCATTTTTAATGACAAGAAATAAACAGGATATATTCCTTTCAGAGTAAAGAAACAAAAATGTTACATACTCTGCAGCTGACAGCACATAATGACATACTGGAATAGTTTCATTTATGTAGTCCAAAAGAAAGAAAGAAAGTAGACATGATGGGAGAACATTTAAAATACACAGGGAATGCACAAAACCTAAGAAGGTATCAGTCAAGAAGAGAGGTGCATGAGAACAGTAAGAAACTATGCAACAGCACAAGGTAGATCCTGCACGGAAGGGATAAAGAAGTATTACTTGATAGAAAGTGTGGTGGATAATTGGAACAGTTTTAATAAAATGGGGGTAAATCAAAAGTCATAAATTATATTGAAGAATATGAGACAGGGCCAAGAAATGATGTATGGTGACAATGGTGTATTCATTAGCATTGCTGCCATAAAGTGATTGATTCACCTGTTTGGCTCTCAGCTGAAAAGCTTTTTTAAGCAATTTTCATGTCTTTCTTGTGGCCATCCAGGTTGATGGTGGGTGTTCCGGTTTCCTTCTATATTGCAAAGAACTTCCACAGGTGTACTGGGGATCCTCCATACTGCCCAATGGTATGCATAATGTGGGGTATGTACGTGCATCATATGATGGATACTTTGGAATTATTGTTTCTGCCTTGTACTCCTTGATTGACAGGTAGTCTCTGGCCTCTTGAGATCCTCAACTGGATAAAGGAGGCAATGAAAGAATAAATTAATAAAGTAATTCTCAGGACTGAAGTGGAAAAGAAACTGATAACAAAGTTTCACCATCTGTACATAAGTTAGGGCATAAACTGACAGTGTTAGGTTGTCCTTATCAGCTTTCCAGTTCTAGACTTTGGCTTTTGAATGCTTTCTCAAATGAAGCTGCATGCTACATTGGGAAGATTTTTTTATTCTAACATAAGGTAGAAGCAGTGTCAGATGCTTGTTTTTCTTTATATCCTGTTTTGATAACATTGAGTCTTTTGGCCTTCCAGTGAGGGATATTTTACTGTTGTGCTGAACCAGGTATATGGTTAGCTAAATCATCAGATTTTGCTGACAGTATGAGCCCTTATTTAGTTAATTGTTCATTCATCTATCTATCTATCTATCTATCTATCTATCTATCTATCTATCTATCTATCTATCTATCTATCTATCTGTCTATCTATCTATCTATCTATCTATCTATCTATCTATCTATCTATCTATCTATCTGTCTGTCTGTCTATATATCTTTCTGTATATCTATCTATCTATCTATCTATCTATCTATCTATCTATCTATCTATCTATCTATCTATCTAAAGTTTGTTAACTGAGTTTGTGAGCTGGTGCAAGATTGTCTTTTACCTGGGCCATAAGAGCACAATACATACACAGAACTAGATATTTGTGAGTAAAACATGAAACATAATGTACATAAACATACATGCCTCTGCATTTTCACATGTTTAAAGAATAACAGGTAAGTAGGAAGGTTATAGCCTAAACTAGGTGCAGATAAGCAATATCAGTAGATAGCAACAACTCCAGATTTAACAACAGTGTATATAAAATTGGAATATGCAAATTAAATAAAATAAAGTAGAAATAATCAGAAATAATTAGAATCCTGAGAAGTAAATTCCCTTATTCATTAGTAGAATGTGTAATATCAATGCTTCTACTTATTTTCCCCACGTTGGCAGTCACAGTAATATTACTGCAGAACACCGTAAGGTCCTGCAAGACAGTCTGCTTCTTACTACAGCCATTATTTGAACATATACAACGAGCAAGAAGAGAAGTAATTTTACCACCTTATTCAGGTACTCATTGCAGCTGGGTCAGTGCTTTGACTGTGAAATCATAAAAGCTAAATGCTTTGCTTTCCTTCGTAAGTGCCACAAACATGACATGCAGTGTGCTGTTATTGTTAGGTTCTTAACTGCTTCCCAATCATTTTCTCTAAGCAGAGCTGCAGCTTATCAGTGACCTGATTAAATGGTTTATGCTGTACATGCAAATGAAATCCAGAAAGCCTTTTTAAATGATTAAAAAATTAATTTCCTCATTATCATTCTGTTACAGTTCAGCAAGTCCTACCCACCCACACCCACACTTCACAGCATTCAACCCTGAAGGTGACAGAATTCACTGACTGTGATTTTCTACTGTTCGTTACTGGTTATTGACAACAGACTATAAATTATTTCTGTCATTTAATTGTCTTTTTCAAGAATTAATTCAAACAGTCTACATTTTTCAGCCAATAAGTCATATGTTGTTTTGCTCAATAAAGATATGTTCATAGGTTCATAAATGTATGCAGGGTAATGACCACTAAGGCCTTTATAAACCTAACCAAGCATCCCTAATGGATCCGACAAATTTGTGTGCCTTAGAGGTTGTTTAAGGGGTATATGTATGCTAGGTAAGATTTGCAGGATGCTTCTCTCCATTTGAGACAAAGGTACTAGACCCAGGGTATATTTCTGATTTCCATCCACTGGTCCAGGTTTTCCTTGAATAGAGTTATAAAACAGCTCTGTTTCCCATGGATGGGAAGTCTGTTCGAGAGGAGAAAAATTCTCTAAAACACATACCTGTCCCTGCAATAAATCCTATTAATCTCACAAGCAAAATTCTTTAGTACACATACCTGTCCCTCCAATAAATCCTATTTATGTTGCAAGCAAAATTTAAATTCATAGATCAAGTAATTCTGAAGCTATCCTTTTTGCAGCTATGCAAACGTTCCATCAGAGTGGGTTCCAACAGACTTGGAGAGGTGTGGAATGTGGAAAGTCTAGAGCTGTGATAAAGAAGCTTTTACTTGAAAAGAAAAGAAAAACATTTTTTTTTTATTTCAGTGCTGCTTAAATCTTCTAAGTTGCACCTATGTGGTGATACCAGTGTGGTGATACTTTTTTGTACTTTTCTTTTTTTCCATGTTTTATCCAAAAAAAGTTGTTTGCATTTTCTTTTTAGTTTGTTCTGGGACCTCATGCAGCTTCATTTGCAATTGTGGGGAGATTGTGTTTATACATTAGACTACACTTTTATCTCCATAAGTTGAATTACTTGCAAAAGCTAGCTGCTTGCACTGTGAACCCTGTCTGGGGCCTCAGTCTTGTAGTTTCATTTGCAGCTGTGGTAGAACTGTGAACTACTACCCGATTAAAGCCTCATTTACTCATATATTACTGCAGTTTTTCATAAACAGTTTTACTGGTAAATTTCTGAATAAGCTGTTGCCGTAGACTGTGGAAGAATATAACAGTAAGAGTAATATATATTTTGCTCCAGGACTATTGCTTCAGTGCTCAGTTGTTTATATTCCAGTTTTGCTGTAACAGTCATACTCAACAGCTTAAAGGTGCATTGTAGAGTCGTTCTATTATTTATTTATTTATTTTTATTTATTTTACATTTGTTGACCGGGAGTATCCAACTGAGCTAAAGCCCTTTTTCAGTGGAGGCCCGGGGAGAAAAGTTGCAGTATAGAAAGCAATTTAATAACAGTTTTTACACTCATAGCAATATATAAAAGGTTACCATTCTGGTAAAGTAGTTGGCAAGATTAAACAATACAAATCAAAAAAGATATAAAGTGTAACGCATAGGAAATTAATTGTTTTAGTTTCAGTAGGTTTGGCTATCTAACAATATTAAACAGAGTATAGACAATACTTTAGGAGAATTTCTTAGGAATTAAAGGGAGTAAGTTATTATGTTAGGTTGTGAGTAATTGTTATAGGTTCATAGGTTCATAGCTTAGTACTAAGCTAACTGCCCTTTCGAGCCATTTTAAGCATAGCCAATTATCCCTTGTGAGACTCGAACCCTACACCTTGTGTTTGTAAGGCAAACACCTTAGCCATTAAGCCACCCTTTCAGAGAGTTGGTTGTCGTCAAGATAGTTGTGAATAGTGGCAAGTCCATTGTTTTTTAAAGTAGTCTTTGGTAGCTAATTTACATTGTTTGAGGTGAGTAAGGTTCCTTATTTCTAGTGGGAGTTTGTTCCATGCAATAGAGCGATGATAGCTATATAGATTACAGCCTGCCTTGGAATTGAGTTTATGAACCTTTAACAGATCTTGGGTTGCACTTTGGAGATGCCTGGTAGTGCAATAGTTAGAGATGAGAGGTGCTAGAGCAGGGCAGAAGGATGGCTGATATAGAATGGAATGAATGATTTGAAGTTGAGATTGGAGAAGCAGGTGAGGTAGTTCTAGCCAGTTTAGGTATTTTAGGGAGAGACAGTGGTGAGATTTATATGTTTGTTGAGCAGCAAATCTTGCTATCTTGTGATAGGTTGATTCCAGTTTGGTAAGTAGGGATGCATTTAGATTAGTGAGTATTTGGGAACAGTAAGTTAAACATGGTACAAGGTATGCATGAGTAAGAGTAATTCTAGCTTCTGTTGTGAGGAATGTGTTGTTCCTGTACAGGAGTCCTAGCTTCTGATGTTTTTTTTTTCATACAGTTGTAAATGTGTAAATCAAATTTTAGTTGATCGTCGATGGTAATGTCAAGTAGTTTTGTGCTTGATTTAACTTTTATGGGAGTATTGTTTAGGGACATTATGGAAAAGGATGTCTTGATGTGGTTACTAGTTTTAGGGAGAAAAAGTAGCAATTTTGTTTTTGTAGGGTTAAGGATGAGCTGGTTATTTGTTAGTCATGCTTCTACTGAGTTAAAGGAAGCCTGGGTAGTTGAAAGCAGTTTAGAAGGTGAATTTACAATAGTGATGACTATAGAATCATCTGTGTATTGCATTATATTTGACTGAGGACAAGAGGAGTAAAGTGTATTGGTGAAAATATTAGAGAGTAGTGGTCCAAGAATGGATCCTTGTGGTACACCTGTACTAACAGGAAGGGGGGTAGATAGTATACTGTCCCATCTCACTGACTGCAATCTGTCAGAGAGATAGCTAGAGAACCATGCAACTGTATCTGGGGAGAAGTTAAGGTTAATGAGTTTGTTAAGTACCAGAGAGTGAGAGAGTATCAAAAGCTTTTACGAGGTCAAGAAATAGGCAAGATATGCGTTTATGATTGTCTTTGGCTTGGGTAATGGTATTTAGAAAGGATAGTAGAGCTGTGGTGGTACTATGCTTGCGGCGAAAGCCATGCTGTGTTGGAGTGATCTAGTTTTCCTGTAAGAGGTAGTGCATAACTTGCTTGTGTACACATTTTTCTAGGACTTTAGAGAGAGGGGAGAGGATAGCAATTGGTCTGAAGTTAGCAATTTCTATGGAGTTAACCTCCTTTATGAATAGGAAGAGTGTAAAATTGTTTCCAGATAGATGGAACTGTTGATTCAGAGATTGAGCGATATATTAGGATAGATACAGAGATAGCAAGGGAGTGGGCAGCAGTATGGAGAAAATATGAAGGGATGTTGTCTGCAGATACAGAGCATGGTTTGAGTTGAGAGAGTAGAGTTTTGATATAGTAAGTGGAGACAGGTTTGAGTGAGAAGGAGTTTAATGAGTTGATAGTTGAGCGGGTTTCAGGGGGGGGGGGTTGGGAGTGTTATTGCCAGAGTGGCTGGGGTTAAATAGTTTGGAAATTGTTTCTATAAAGTACGTATTGAAGATATTGGCAGTCTCTTCTTGTGACTTGTCAGGACAGGGATTAGGTGATGTAGGAGTTCCAGGATGTATTATGTGGTTTAATGCATTCCAGAATTTTTTGGGATTAGACTTAAATGTATTTGGGGGATTATAATAGAAGTCTTTTTTTCTTTGTTGATGAGTTTTTTTAGTTTGGTTTCTTAGTTCTTTGTACTTTTGTAAGTTAGTTAGGCATTTGGTTTGTGCCCATATTTTCCAAGCTCTATCCCTAGTTTTCATGAGGGCATGAGTGGTTTTAGATAGCCAGGGAGAAATATTTGTTTTTACACAAACTTTTCTGGGTGGAGCTAGATAATTCAGAATGCTAAGGAAAGTTGAGTTGAAGGTTTCTACTGCTTCGTGTAGTGGAAGCTGTGTTAAGCAGTTCCAGTCCACTTTAGAGAGGGGTGGTACAAAAAGTATCTGGGCTAAAGTTGGAGAGTTTGCGGCAGGTGATATTCCGGAGTGGTTTAGGGAGATGGATGGTATATCTGAGTACCTTTATAGCTGAGTGATCACTCAGGGAGTCTGGTAGTGTTTCTGGATTATGGTATTTGCAGGGATTAGAGACTAGTATCCAGTCTATCAGGGAGCTAGGAGAATGTGAGTTATTAGGGTGGGCTGTTTGGGAGATTAGATGTGTAAATCCATAGAGATTAATAAGATGTAGTGACTGTGAATTGTTAAGGTTCGGCCAATTAATGTTAACATCCCCTAGAAGGATGGTTTAATTAGGGATGTTTTGGGAGAGATGTGAGAGTATATTTTCCAGCAAGGGAATGTTGTCTCCTGGTGGAATATATATGGCTGCTACGGTAATGGTAGTATAGTTATTAAGTTTAAGATTTGCTAACAATATTTCTGCAGGTGCAAAAGAGGGAATTGCTTGCTTAGGATGGGAGAGGGTGAGGTTATTTGAATAGACTATAGCAATTCCATCACCTTTTTTCTTTAAGCAGTCTTGGCAAAGTATGTTGTACCCAGGGGGGAGAATGTCAATATCTTGATGTTGGGGTTTAAGCCAGGTTTCTGTGACAGAGATAACATCTGAAGTATAATAAGATACCCATGCATGAAAGTGGTTTAGTTTGTTAAGGATACTTTGAGTATTGATAGAGTAGAAAGAGACTTGTTTATTTGATAAGGATGATTGGCTAGGGTTGGGAGAGGTTTTTAGTGAAATGGAAGGGTTTGTAGTTGGACCAGGATTAGGGTTTATGTCACCTGCTAGGAGTAAGGTATTTGGGAAGGTTTTACTTTCAGGGGGTTTATGTTGAAGAATTTAGTCTTATTCTTAGGTGTAATTGGGTTGGAGGGAGGAATTTTTATTTTTGGGAGTGGTATATTCATTGGAAGGATAGCTGCAGTGATGGCTATGGGTTGCAGAGGGTATGAGAAGATGTGTATGTGGGGGTTGGTGGGGACATTATGGATAGGGCTCAAAAGGTTGGGAGGAGATGTAATAGTGAGTAGGAGGAGCAGAGGAGGTATAAGTAAGACAGGCATGATTAGGAGTGGCATATTTTGAAGGAAAAAAGGTTTCGTAGTTGAGAGATGATATCCTGATGGAATGAATGAGATAGGATTGAGAGTAAATGAAGGGGTAGTAGTGAGCTAAAAAGTATAGCGGTAGGTATACCTAGTGATAAGATATAGTGATCTTAAGACTAGCTTGTGTAATTAGACTAAGTAAGGAAGGGAAGGAGTTGAAAGATGGGTGGAGAATTCTGGTTAGGTATAAAGGAAATGATATGGGGGTGGTTGGGAATGGGGGTAGGAGAAGAGTGAAGTGAGCCTGAACATAGCATATTCAACTAATCTTTGGGTCTGCACCACCCCTCACTGAGACATTAACCTAAAATTCTAACCTATATAAGGTCATTGACCTGTGGCTCATTGTCACAGGACTAGAGCTCCAATATCAGCTTTATTTGATTAGATTCTTAACTATCCTGATTCTTGCAGCTTGAATTTCCCCATCCCTTGCACCAGTCTATTGCTGTGCATTTAAAAATCTGTATCTCTGGCCTCCACCCCTTTCGGTAATGTAACTTTCCAAGTCCCTCCCTCCCCTCTTTCACTGCTATTGTCTGTTGTGTAAAATATTTAAAAATCATGTGCAATCATTTTTTGCACCTACTTGCAGTCGTTATCTTTTTCTTGGGGAATAAAATTATAGCTTCCCACTCAGCAATATTATTGTTATTTCCTGCTTGCAAACTTTGGTTGTCCACAGACTTGAGGGCAGGACTTCCTGTTTTTACATCATCATGCTTTCATGCTTGTCAAATGGAACAGGTTAAGGTGGTTCGGGCACATGTACAGAAAAGTAGAAGAAAATTTGGTGAAGAGTATTTGGGGCAGACAGGAAAAAGGTAAGAGGAAATAAGGGTGTCCAGCAAAGAGGTGGATAGATTGTGAGAGAGAATATCATTGACAGTCAGGCATGAGTGTCGAAGAAGACAGGAGTGTAGCATTGAAGTGAGAGAGATGGCAAGAGTTAACATGACACCCTGACCCCATGTAGAAAAATAGTAAAAAGGGGGTTGATGATGATGATAATGCTTGAAACTTGGATGATGCAAAGTTGGATCTTTCCTGCACTTCCTGTACTAGTAGATTGGACTTCTTTCCTTTTTTGTATAGAAGTAAATAAATATGTTAATGCTGCATATGGGTTGAGTGTGGTGTCTGTTTATTAATGGAATAGGTTTTACATTAGCATACATTTTTCAGGCAAAATGAGCTATAAACTATGAAACTGTAATATCTAGCATTACTGACTGACCGTAATCCACAGGTGAATCATAGAAAATTAAAAGTATTACAAGGGATGGACAGGATAAAAATTTGAGACAAAATCAGGGGTGTTCTGCAAAATTCATGGACAAAGAAAAGGTAACATTTAGTGACATTAGGCAAAATCAGGGAAAGTCAAGAGTTATGGACCTTGAGATGCATATAATGTGCTTTTGTGAGAGTAAAACAGAAGCAGCTTTCACCTTTCTTTTCACATAAAAGGAACCCGTAATACATGGGGATTTGAAGACCTGATTAACCGACATGTAACTAAACCTTAACACTGAACATTAGATAAAAAATACAAGTAAAACTGCCCCAATCTGAAATTCCTCTCTCTTTGTATGCCTTTCTCCCTTTTGGTAATTAGGTAATGGACTCTGCTGAGCCTGACATGAAGTCAGAGTTAAGGTTTAGTTACATGTTGTTAATTAATCAGGTCTTCAGACTCCCACATATTATGCATCCTGAATTAATCCAGCTCAGTCCTTAGCAGATAAACAATGTACTTTATTATTTTGCACTTCAGTTAACTGCTTTTTAGTGTCTATGTTAGGTTTGCTTTATTTGTTGATTTTGTACTTCATATAATTTTAAAAGTCCCTAATTCTTCAAATCTCGTTGCCCAGGTAGCTTGTTTAAGTTCTTTTGTGGTAGCATTTCACTATCAAACAATCTTTTTTGTATTTTTAGATTATGAGGACTGGGATAGTGCATTTAGGGATGTAGATGGTAGACTGGTCTATCTGAGTTGGAAAATAGCCGGCCTTAGGCATAGGCCAACTAGGCAGCCACCTAGGGTGCCATTCTAGCAGTGGCGCTTTTCCAATAAACTGGATGGGGTAAATAGACCAGGATGGGGACACCAGGTTGTAGGGTGGGGCACTGTGGAGCCCTTTTGCCTAGGGCACCACTTGAACTAAGGCTGACACAACATACGAAAACTGTAAGTGTAGTTGTTCTACTGGTCAGCGGCCTTAGAAGCCAGTTTCCAGTATTTAAAGTGCCTGTATAAATTTGGAGCATTTGTGCACAATTGCTAATTGTGCAACATTGATTAGTAGTGTCTTGTATGGATGCTGACACCTAGAAACCAAATTTTCCCTGCAAAACAACCACTGAAACTGTACCAGTAACTTGGTGAGTGTAGAGTAGCTACTTTGCCCATCGAGTAGCGTAGATCAACTAGTTTGTGCATTGAAGAACACTGCCCCTTGAATTTAATACTACATAACCTAGTCTAGTTTCTAGCCCCAAAAGCACCCTTAGTCAACCCACTATTAACCCTTCATACACTGCAACCTTGTAGCTAACCCACAAATAGACCTGACATCATTGATATGCACTTTCCTAATCTCTATGATGCAAGTTGTGTGGATATGGGTATATTAAGACAATGTAGCAATTACTTAATGTTCACAGACAACCATTAGTCTAAAGTATCCTGGGTCTATTAGTGGCCTGCCCTTGTCCAGAGGGATGACCGCTGAAGTTCTCCATTTGTGTGGTACAAAGTTATTTTACCTTCAATTTCACTGTTGGTTGTTAGAAAGGGAGAGGTTTTAGACAGGCAAGCTCTAGCTACCCCAAGGGGCTTAGACAGCTATAAACTCTTGTAATTTGAGATTCAATTATTAGAGGAACTGATACTTATATCTGCAGAGATGATAATGAACATCAAATAGTGTTATGCTTGCCAGGTGCAAAAATAGAAGATGTGAGACAAGCCTTGGAATGTCTTAATGTAAGGAAGTACAGATCCATTTTTATTAATGTTGGTACAAATGATGTCAGCCATAAGGATTCTCTGACTGTTAGTAGGGAACTGACAGCCCTCTTAGATAGTATAGCTTATACTGGTGTTAGGGCATATTTTTCACAAATCAGCTATACAAAGGATAGTCAGGTCACTTTGAATGAAAAGATTTTTGGGGTAAATACCTACATGGAAAAATGTCCTGTTTTAAAAAATGGAAATGTGTAGAGCAACCAAGCCTAGTTTTAGGAAAATGTGTTCAGACAGGATGACATGCATTTTTCAAGATCAGGGGAGAGAATTTTTTCAGCAGATAATTTGCAATATTTGACAAATACTAGGCAGGATTTTTGCCAGGTCAAAACTGTAACAATTCACAGATAGCAAAATTTTATCCATATCTGATGGTTTCTATTGCTAGGAGCATTAATAATAAAGTTTTTTTTTTTATTGGAAAATGTACTAAGTTCCCACAAGATTGATGTTGTTATTGTTTGTGAAACATGGTTAAAGAACAATGAATAGAAACCAGTTCTATCAGGGTATAAATGTTTTTACTGGATAAGACCATCTAACAAAAAATCAGGTGGAGGTGTCATGATAGGAATTAAAGATAATTATGAGATGCATAATTATTACATGATCAGTGATAACACCAATGCTATAGACTGTGTAACTGTGGCAATGAAGAAAACCCTAGAACAAATAACAATTGTTGGAGTGTATAGACCACCAAAGTCAAGTGCAAATGACCTAAAATAATAAATTTCTTGCAGGGAACTCAGGAGGAAAGTATAATATTAGCTGGGGACTAATACTGATTCAACAACGTTAGTAAGGAAATTATTCACAACATATATTCAGGACCAACAATTACTTCAGACTGTAAAAAAAAAAAAAAAAAACTACCAGGGGAAGGAACATACTAGACAATGTTTGTGTTCATAAAGAAATTACTGTTATTTCAAGTCAAGTTTTACCACCATTGATGTGTAGTGATCATGGGGTTATAAAAGTTAATCATGGGGTTATAAAAGTTAACTTGTTACTAGATAATTCTGCCAAACTAAAATCTAAACCAATGCACAGATGTTTAATTACAGATTATATGGAAGCAAAACAGTCACTATGTAAAACTAACTGACTGAGGTGTTCAGTGTAAAAACTGCAGATGGAATGTGAAAAGTTTTGAAAGAGAAATTGTTTGAGTGCAAAAAATCAAAAAAAAATGTTTAACATCAGGATCTAGGCATGCAACATCTGGGGATATATTTCCATAAGAACAAGAGATCTGATTAAGATGATAGACAAAAAAATATAAGAAATGGAAGAGAGGTCAAACTACAACTTTGAAAACTGAAATAAACAAGCTGGACAAACAGATTAAGCATAGTGTGAGACAAGATCAAGAAAAATTTGAAGAAAATGTATATAAAGATATTGAGCATAATAGGAAATCTTTTTATAGATACATAACATGGAAGGCGTAAAGATACACAAATTGATAAACTGTGCAGATTCTAAAATTTATTCTCAGACAACACATTATAGATATATTTGCAAAATCTTATGCAAAATAGTTTGGCTCCACAAAGAGGGTAATAAGTTGTCCTAGTGACATCCAGGTAACCCCAGATACTGGAATCAAATGATATTATATTGGAAAAGAACTGTGCAAACTGGATCCAAACAAAGCACAGGGAGGAGACAGAATTAGTAATAATGACCTGAGAACACTTCAGCAAGAACGTATGGCACCATAATGTTTATTATTCACTAGGTTATATAAGTATGGGGAGATTCGTCAAGATCGGAGACATGTGCTTGTTAAACTTGTCTTCAAGGGAAAGGAAAGTAGGACAAACCCAGAGTCATACAGACCCTTAAGTCTACTTTCATGTTGTGGAAAAATAATGAAGAAGGTAATATTGGATAAGTTATTGTCAGAACTGGAAAGGTTGGGACTTGAAACCATATATCAACATGCATATGCTGAAAAAAGACCTATTACCACCTGTAACATGATGTTTTATAACAATATAATAACATCTGTGTGTGTGTCTTTCGGCTTTTCCCGGTTAGGGGTCGCCACAGCGGAACTCCGGTCCGCTAATGATTGGCAGTTGATTTTTACATGATGAGTTGCCAGCCCTAACACACAACCTTCAACGAAGGTACGCCAATTCATGCATGTCTCCACGTAAATGACGCTCTAGCTGAGAGTCGAACCTGACAGCGTCTTACTGTGAGGAGACATCTATGAATGAAAAAATGCGCTGTGATGTCATTTCTATAGATTTAACTTCAGCTTTTGATAGGGTCATACAGAAAACACTGATCAATAAATAAATACAACTAGGTATTGATGTACTCATGATAAGATGGATAGCTACATGGCCTACAAATAGGACATGGCAAGTATTACACAGCAACTGGACAGGTGAAATCCTTGGTTACAGTCAGGTTGTCCCACAGGGCTCTGTCCTAGGCCCTTACTTGCTTAGATTGTATCTTTCAGACCTAACTTTTTCATCTGAGGTGTTCTTCTGTCTATATGTGGATGACCTGAAATTGGGTAAACTGATTACATGTGTTACAGGCAAGGCATGGCTGCAAAATAACTTGACTAAATTGACCATTTGGGCACAGGAAAATAATATGCTAATAAATACATCAAAAACTAAGCATATGAGACTTGGGAAATATAAACAGAAAGCTGAATATTTAATATAGCACACAGTGATTGAAACTGTAGACTCATTTAATGACCTGGGTATATGGGTAGATTCGGCTGTGAGTTTTCCTAATCATATCAACCAACTGGTGAATGATAGTTATAGAACTATAGGGTGTATAAAATGATTTATAAAGTCTAGTAAATCATGATAATGTAGTCATTGTTTGTTAGTTACATTACACCTAAACTTGAGTATGGAATAACAATATGGGAACCCTATAAGAAAACAATCATGAGTAAACTGGAAAGATCACAGCAGAAATATACAAAGGGCATCCATGGATGTGAAAATTTAAGTTATTATGAAAGACTAAAATATCTGAACTTGTACAGAATTTTTTACAGATATATAAGAGGAGATCTTATTCAAGTATATAGGTTATTTAGAGACAACTTCCTCTGGGAATGTTTGGGGTTACCAAAAGGTACTAGAGAATCATCAGACAACCTATGTAGAAGATTCTATAGGAATGAGAAGTGTACTAATTGATTCTCTGGCAGAGTAGCTAATACATGGAACAGAATAATAAATTACATTAAAGCAAGTACTAGTTTAGATATTTTTAAGAACAGCATGGACACTTATTGTGGGAACAAGTGTTTTGGTATATTGGCACGCTAGAAGGGTTTTCAATGTCTGTGCTCAAAACATTTGTATGTATGTATGTAAGTCAGTCTGTAGGCTACATTTAATCATTGACTCCAGTGGTCCTAATAGGCTATGTGTCAAGCTATTTAGGAAGTATCCTGGGATATTATTAGGGCCTGTCTTCATTTATGACCTGTGAAGATTTGCCTGACCAAGATAAATAGCTTAAACTGTAAATTTCAATAATCATTCATTGCAATGTTTTCAGTAATTATTTATTTATTTAATGTTTGTTAACTGGAATGGTGGGCTAGTCGATAAGCCATTTCAGCAACTATCCAATCTATAAGACACAACAGTTTACCTAAATATATATAATGACAAACAAATAAATGAAATAAATTACAATATACAAAAAATTAGGAATGTAACAAAGGAATTAAAAGGTGATTCCACAAGACATCAGCAGTTGTCGAGACAACATGAACAATACATAAAGTATTGAAATTATAAGGGCAAATGAGAACAAATCAAACTACAGTGCTTCAATGTTTTTTTCCCAATTACAGAATTAATGATTTAACACAATCATGCACATTTGCATTTGAGTCTTGACCTTACTCGCAAAATAAAAAAGAAAGAAACATAATTAAACATGTCTAAAGATGTTTTCCTTTATTTAAGAAGTACAATATAAACATAAAAGTAATTATGAAAGCATTGCGTGGAACTGATTGCATCATGTTGCAAGATTATTTTGACCAGTGTTAGAATTTATGCAAAGCCAATTCATGTAAAGTTAATATTTAAAACATAAAGTGGGAAATGTGAAAACATGAGAAATCTGATGCAAACAGTGTAGTAGTCAATGTTTTTTGTAGCCATGAGTTAATGAAAGGTATTTGTCTCATGATGTATTGAATGATTAAAATGCCATTCATCAATAAGAGTATCTGTTGGGACACAACTGTGTGCATGAAGTGCTGTGACTATGCTTTGAAACTGGGAAAATGAGAGATTTCTTAACAGAAAGGTGCTTAATAAGTCCCTGTTAAGCACTGCTCTCCATTGTTAAGCTGTAGTCTTGTGCTGCACCAATAACACTGGTCAGTGGTCACTAAAGAATAGCAAAGAAGAGCATCAAGAAATGCAGAGAAGCTTTTTTAAAAATGTTAAATGCTTCATCAGGTTTTTAAACATCTTTGCATTTCCCACTGCTTTTCTGTGGTAGTTTTACTTTCAATGTAAATCTCTTGGCATTCATGTCTCAAACATATAATAAAGCTTGCTATGATCAGAGACATGATCGTGATCTTTTCTAGTCCTGCAAAATTGAAGCAATTCCATGCTTTAAAACAAACACAGTCTACATGCACTGACGTTACTTATTAGTTAACAGCCTGCCACATATTCAAATACTAAAAATGAACATGACCAAGCAAGCCACATTTACTGTAATGCTCATTTTCTTGTCCTTCACAAGTTGGAGTTAGTTCTGTCTTCGTTAAAAAGATTTTATACGATACAAGCTAAGATGTATTTCACAGGTTCATAGGTTCACTGGAGGTTACCAAGCTAACGGCTCTGAAGCCCTTACAAGCCTAGCCATATTAATCCCAAGTTGCCTCAGTTGTCCTTGGTTAGGTGGACATAATTCACAGAGTGAGCCTAAGATAAACATTGACTAACACTGTCCATGAGGGACATGGGTGCCACTCCCAGGGTAAATGTGTGGTCTCCAATCCCTTTGTCCAGGTTGCACTTGAATAAGGTCAATGAGGAGCTCTGCTTCACATGAACTGGAAGTTTATTCCAGAGTAGTGGCAATCTCTGGGAGATATATCTGTCTCTTCATGTTCTGTTAATGTCACAGGCTAGATTAAAATCCCTTGATTGAGTGACTTTTGTGCCATTTGTCTTGTGGATGTGCAGCATTTCCAGCAGGACAGGGTCAGAGACTGCTCTGTAAGCCAGGTACAAGTTGCTTCTCAGCAGTCTATACGATACAGAGTACAGTAACAGGGCTTTCAATCTATCCGCATAAGTTATGGTTTGGAGGCCCCATATTTCTTGGTGAGAAACCTCTGTGGTCTTTCCAGCTGCTGCAGGTGACTGGTGAGGTACATGCAAAAGGGAGCATTGTACTCTATTAATGGTCTGACGAGGGTCGAGTACAATGGAGTTATAACATCCTTAGATCTGGATGTGATGCCCTATATAATGAGATGCGCAACATAGAAGGCTTTCCTTACCACTGGGCAAACCTAGTGGTTACAGTTATTGCTATCTACCTGAGTTCCCAGATCTCACACCACAGGGTTTGAACTTGGAGGGGGGGGGGTGGTGCTGTCAATATTGTAATTAGCAGGGAATTTCCCTTTGCTAAAGGAGATAATAATGCACTTTTTTGCATTTAGTTTTAGACCGTGGCATTGACATCACTCATTTGTTTGTGTTAGCCCCTCTTGTAATATGTTAATGTCATAATAGGAATAAGTGATTGCACCCAATTTGCAATCATCAGCAACCTTGGTAAGCCAAAGGCTGTCTACTTGCTTTTGACATCAGTTTCTTCCTTTTGTTATATAACCTATTTATACTTGACGTTCTCCAGGGTGGCTTGTTTTTTTGGGAGGACCTGGTTTTAACCCGGTCAGGTACAACTGAGTCTATAGAGTTGCTTAAGTGTTTATACAGGGCATTTCTGTACACCTTTGCATAGAAGTCATTGTTGTCTGTGATTGCAGGAGCTTTCCAACTTTTTATATCATCACTTAGTATGCTGTAATTTGCTTTGGAAAAGTTTTTTAGTTGTTTTCCTCCTGTGGTGGTGACACGTTTAATAGATACTTTGAATGAGACTGATTTATGGTCCAACATTACCGGGGGGGGGGGGGCATCGCACAGGGGTGGAATGCAATGACCATCCATGTTGGTAAGTACTATGTCTAGAACATTTGAGCCCCTTGTGGGTGTGTAGACTATTCATTCCAGAGCATTTGTATTGATAAAGTCCAGGAACTTCTGGGCAAGCATGTTCATGCTCATGTATGTCACCCAGTTGATGGAAGGATAGTTGAAATCTCCCATGACTAAGGTGTTGGGCTGTATGTTGAGTGACACCAGTAGTTCCAAGTAGGCTGTGTGCTTTTCTTGATTCATGCAGGAGAACCTATAGCTAGCAATGATGTGGTAGGGTATTTTGCCTACAGTTAATTAGACATGGAGTAGTTCAAGAGAGTAGTACTGTGTGACCAGTCTAGAGGTGTACTTGGCTTTAATGAAGATGGATACAGCTCCACCTTTGGTTCTTTCATGCTCATTTTGATGGCTGAATGTGTGGAAGGCATTGTAGCCTTGCCCATCTTGGATGCTCTTCGTGGCTTTGAACCATGTTTCACTGATTGCACAGGCATTGGCATCTTCCAAGGTAAGGAATGCTTCTATGGAGTGCAGTTTCATGTTGCAGAATCTTGAGCTTGTCTTGAGTGAATTTTCTTACGTCGGAAATTATGTTGTTTTGACATTGCCTAAAAAAGGCACTATGGGGGAGGCAATTGCCTTTGCCAAAATCCAAAAGCCTAGAGGAGATAGATGCAGACCATCTCTGGTAGCAGCGTAGCCTATCAACCATGTCTTCCTAGGCTGACATATACTAGATCCCATTGGACTGATGCCACAAGCTAATCTGATTGTTGAAATTGCTAATTTTTTATTCATATAATGGCGTCATCCTGGGTGAAGGTATCACATGTCTCTTCATATAGTCCAGAGAGGTATATCTCAAGTCATTCCCCCCAACATGGACTATGACAGAGTCATAACAGTAGTTGTTGTCGAGTGACTTGAGTGCATGTGTGATTTGATGGATCCTGACACCTGACAGACAGCTGACCTTTGACCTTCTCCTTGTCCATCCTGGTAATGGGGAGATCTATGTGTCTCACTATGGAATCACCTATGGCAAAGACAGTTTTTGAGGTGTTTTGCCTTAGGGGCTTATTTGCTGAGACACTGGTGTATGTGTTGTTATGTTTAGTGGTTTCTATTTGCATAGCAATGTGTGCAAGTGGTTTACGTTTGGGAAGTCTCTGATCTATAGGTAGGCTTCTAGTGAGTACCTCCACATATGTGGGTTCATGTGTCATTTATGTGTCATGACTTCATTTTGTGTGAGAGGTGAAGTGTGTATGCCAATAACCTGTTTGATGTTCGGTTTCTTGTTATATGAGGGAATTGATTCCAATTTCATAGTGCAACTGCATCTCTCACATTGGGTATTTGCTTGTTTCTGGAAGTAGTTGTCAGTATACAAGAGGCAATTACTACGTTGCTCAGTATGCCCATGTCAATCAGGCTGGCCAGGCAAATAATGGGGAAGGTGTGAGCTAGTTTGACCATTTTTTGTGCTAGGACTAACAAAGGTGCTTGTACTATCAAAGGCTATGGATGATAAGTGTAGCAACGCTGCTCAGTGTGCCCATAGTGCAGTAGGGAAGCTTGAGAGGGTTCCACTGACAGAAGTCTAGGGAAAATTTGAGTTTCAAGGCATTTGCGTCTATATAGGTAACTTGCACTATAGGCAGACATCTCAAATGTACCTATTTTGGAGGAACAAACTTATTTTCAGGCCTAATTTACCCTGCACTTGATGCCCATATTTTTGTAGGCATGTCTGCATTTTCAGGATAGATTTACGCTTTACACAATTTTCTGAATCCCTCCTCATTGTACATGCTTCTTGAATCCTTCTAGTACAGAGAAAAATGGCTCCCTGTTGAAATGTCAGCACTCAAAATACTGAATGCCAAAAAGCCAAAAAAAGGGATGGAAAAATCTGGAGAAGAGCGACTCTTGAAAATTGCACTTCTCTATTACTCTTATATTTTTTGCAGTGCACCCCCCCATGTAGGTGGGGGGGGGGAGCCCCAACAAACTTATGAATATATATATATATATATATATATATATATATATATATATATATATATGCAAAACATTTGGCGTTCGAAACAACGAAAAGTAAACCAGAACACAAACATTCCTACTGGCCACCGTGTCAAACCAAATGATCGACAGATTTGAGTCGACATTGTGGCCAAAACCATCACGTGATAGCTTTATAGGAGCTGATGTAATTCAGACTCCTATATGACATATCACATTTTTGCAGGGGGGGCAAGCCCCCCTGCACCCACCCTACTAATATATTCTAACTCCGAGATGAATTTCCAATCCCCACTGTACTGCGATCTCCATGAAGTTAATTGAATACACTTATGCGAATGCACTACTGCATTCACATAAGTGTGTTCAACTATCCCATCAATTTATGTTTTGTGCACGACATTCTGATTTTCGGCAGCAGTGCTGCCAACAGAATGTCATTTGCAGAAACTATAGTAAACCTATACATATATAAATATATGTGTGTGTGTGTTTATGTGTCTGTGTGTGCTCATAGGTTCATAGGTATGTACTAGCTAATGGCCTTGGAGTCTTTACAAGCCTAGCCCATAGAAGTGCCCTGGCATCATGCCACCAGACGTTAGTTCCCAGTGCCTATATCAAGTAGACCCACTGGAGTGTTCCCCAGGGTGAACTTTCTATTACCCATCCACTCATCAAGATTTCTTTTAAAGAGGTGCTCTGTTTGACATGTATGGGAAGTCTATTCCATAGCATGGGCAGTCTCTGTGTTATGAACCTGTCCCTCCAGCATGTTCTGTTGATTGTAGTAATGAGGTTGAGGTCTCTGGAGCATGTGGTGCATAGGGATTGGGATTTCTTTAGATGTAGCATTTCTAACGGAGCTGAGTCAGACATGGCTTTGTAAGTCAAGCAGAGATCACCTCTAAGTAGGTGATATGAGACAGAGAACAGCTGGAGTCTTTTGAGTCTGTCCATGTAGGACATGTGTTTAATGCCTAGGATCCTCTTTGTGAGGTACGTCTGTGGTCTCTCCAGCTACTGCAGGTGTCTAGTGAGGTACATGCCAAATGGGGCATTATACTCTCTGATTGGTTTAATGAGGGAAGAGTAGAAAGAGATGATGATCTCTTTCTTTTTGGATGCAAAATCCTTGGTAATGAAATGTGCCACATAGAAGGACTTTCTTACCACAGTGGCAATGTGGTGGACGAAGGAGAGATTGCTATCCACCTGCATTCCCAGATCTCTTATAACACCTTCAGTGTTCAGTGGGCTCCCATCGATGCGGTAATTAGTGGGAAAGTACAGTTGTGTACACTTACCATAAATGTAGATGATTGAGTGTATTCACTGTTTCAGTCCCAACATATGGGTAATCCGGATCCCGGTAGCCCTCAGTCGGCCTGAATACCAGAATCCTTGGTATATGCTATCGGCTGTAAATCTGATGTCAGAACGTCAGGTATAAAGGGAGGCAGCTGACACCATTTCCTCAGTTTTTCTTGCCTTAACTGTCAGGAGCCCCCAAAAGAAGGCTAACCCAGGAAGGAAAAACCCTGGAAACATGTCATACAAAAAATAAAAATATGTAGTCTGTGCCTTAGGAAAAAAGGGGGAATGGAGGGTGGGAAACCAGGACTGCAACAATGAATACACTCAAACATCTACATTTATGGCAAGTGTATACAACTCTACTATGTTCTTCGTGTTTCACTGTTGCAGTCCTAACATATGGGTTGATTCTCAAAGCCCAAGGAAAAACAAAGGGGGGAGGAAGGATCACAGATTAAGGGTTGGTAAGAAGGCCTTGCAAAACTGCAGAGGCAAAACCAGCCCTGGATTTAGAATACAAAGGTAGACTGTAATGCTTTGTGAAAGTATGGACAGAAGACCAAGTAGCTGCTTCTAGAATGTCCTTAGTAGGCACACCCCTCAGAAAGGCTGCAGAGGTAAAGGCTGCTCTAGTAGAATGGGTCCTAAAACCCTGAAGGGGAACCTTCCCATGCTGCAGGTAACAAAAGTGAATACAATGAGCAATCCATTTGGAGATGGTTTGTTTAGAAATAGCTTTACCCTGAGCCCTAGGAGCAAAACTAACCAAAAACTGTTCAGATTTTCGAAAGGATTTAGTCCTAAGTAAAATCTCAGCTGTCTATGCACATCAAGAGAGTGCAGAATCCTTTCCCCTTTATTCCAGGGATTGTTGAAAAAAGGTAGGCAGGTGAATAGACTGGTTAAGGGTTAAACTGGAAACCACCTTAGGCATAAAGGAGGGATTACTTCTCAGAGAAACCCGATCTGAATGAAAAATAATGAAAGGTTCTACTGCCATTATGGCTTGCAGCTCCGAAACCTTTCTGGCTGAAATAATAGCCAAAAGAAAAGCAGTCTTCCAGGAGAGAAACTTCAAATCTGCAGAGGCAGCTGGTTCAAAGGAGGCAGAGTAAGTTTTTCCAGGACAAAATTAAGATCTCAAGCAGGAGTAGGAGCTCTTCTGGGAGGTCTAAGATTGCTAGCTCCCCTCAGGAACTGCTTCATCAAGGGGTGAGAAAAAAATGGGTTGCTCAAAAGAACAATGAGCAGAAATTGCTGAAGCATGAATTTTGATTGAAGAAAAGGAAAGTCCACCATTAAGCAGGCCTGCTAGGTAATCAAGAATGAGGGAAAGAGAAGGTTGGGAACAGCCTTCTCCCTTAGTCTGCATCCAAGAGCAAAATCTCTTCCATTTATCTGCATAGGATTTCCTGGTGCTAGGCCTCCTGGCCTCATGAAATTCAGCCACCTGCTGGGAAAGATTTAAAGTATTATCCAGGCAGTTAAATGCAGAGTTTGAAGATGAGGATGAAGAAACTTTTCCCCGTCCTGAACCAGCAGATCTGGTAACAGGGGAAGATGCCAAGGCTGAGCTTAGGAAAGCCTGCGAAGAAGAGGTTACCAATGCTGCCTGGGCCAATCTGTTGCTATCAGAATAGCCTTTGGTTTTTCATCCCTTATCTTTAGCAGCACTCTGGGAAGAATATGCAGGGGATGGAATACATAAATTGTGAGTTGTGTCCATGTAAAAGGACAACGCGTCCACCCTCCATGCTTTGTTATGAAACTCCCTGGTGCAGAAGATTGGAAGGAGATGATTGGTGTGAGAGGAGAAAAGATCAACTTGTGGAGTGCCCCAGTGCTGAGTGATGCAATGGAAAATGACCTTGTTCAGTTGCTACTTGTGAGGATCCAGAACATGTCTGCTCAAATGATCCACCAAGGAGTTTAGCCTCCCTGGAAGATACTGGGCTATTAGATGTAAGCCCATGGAAGCTGCTATGGACCATAGTTTCATGCTTTGTCTGCACAAGGGGTAAGAGTGAGTACCACCCCCTCCCTGCTTGTTGATGTACCACATGACTGTGGTATTGTCTGTCCTGATCATCAGAGTCCCAGGGTAGAGTAGGTCCTTGAAAGCCAGCAAGGCCTGCTGCACTGCCATCAATTCTTTTAAGTTTATGTGCAGATGAATCTGCTGGGTGCTCCAAACCCCCTGAATGCCTCTGCCCTCCAGATGAGCCCCCCCATGCAAAATCTGAGGCATCTATGGTAAGAGTCTGGCTGTCAGGTGGTGGGCGGAAAGGCAGACCCTTGTTCTGAGAACAGGCTGTTGCCCACCAGAGGAACTCCATTTGTAGACAGCGAATTAGGGGAAGAAGCAAGTCTAAGCCCTGTGTGTGTTGACACCAAAGATTCTTGAGGTACCATTGAAGTTTTCTCAGAAGCAGCCTTGCATATGGGATCATCAGAATACATAAAGCCATGAACCCCAGTGCTTGCAGGAATTGCCTTGCAGAGAGCTGGGCCATGCTTGCCAAGTTCATGAAGTAAGCCGAAGGATCTTCTTGTTTCTGTTGAGGGAGGAATACCATCTGGGTGGCTGTATTCAGACTCGCTCCCTGGAAAACAATCTCCTTTGTAGGAACCAACTTTGACTTCTTTTCATTGAGAGTGTAACCCAAGAGGTGAGAATGTTCTTCACAAAGTCCAAATACTTTTCTAGTTGTTCTGGGGAGTTTGCTTGAATGAAGCAGTTGTCCAGGTAAGGATAAATTTGAATGTTTCTCTGCCTACAAAAAGCAATGGATGGAGCCAGACACTTTTTAAAAACTCTGGGAGCAGTAGATAAGCCAAAGGGCAGTGCAGAGACTTGAAAGTGTTGCTCCCCAGCCCTGAAACAAAGGAACTGCCTGCAACTTTCCCTTATTGGGATGTGCAGATAAGCCCCCTTGAGATCCAAAGTTACCAGTCATGAATCCTTGCCCAGTATGGGTAGTAACTGTTGAAGAGTGAGCATCCTGAATTTAGGAATCACCAGAAAAGTGCTTAGAATAGACAGATCCAGAATAGGGTGCCAGGTGCCCTCTTTTCTGGTTACTAGAAAAAGTCTTGAATAAAAACCTAGGCCTGCCTGATTGACATGAACTGGCTCTATAGCCCCCATAGTCAGTAGAGAAGAAATCTGATTTTCTACCTCTGCCCTGAGAGTTCTGGGTATGTCTGGGTAACCTTGTAGAATAGGGAAGGCATGAAAATAAAACTTGTAACCTTGGTTTACTATATCGAGCACCCATTTGTCATCTGTGATGGTGGACCATATCCATGCAAACCTGGCCAACCTTCCCCCCAAAGGAAACCCAGGGTACGCAGAGGTAGGCACAAGAAGGCCGGAGTCATTGAGAATGCTTGCTTTGGGAAGCTGGCTTAGAACTCCCCAATTTAGCAGAAGAAGAATGCCATTGTTTAGTCCTTTGAAGGGCAGAAGCCTGCCCTCTGGAAGATCTGAAACCCCTAGGCTTAGAATGTCCCTGCTTGCCAGGATCAGGGAAAAACCAATTCTTGGAAGGATAATGCCTACTAAAACGTGGAGGCTGAACCTGAAGGAAAACTTTCACAGCTTGCATAGATTTCACCTTATCCTCCAACTTTTTCAGTACCTCCTCAGCCTTATTACCAAAAAGATTGCCTTTGTGCAAAGGAACTTCCAGCAATTTAGATTCAACAGGTTCAGAAAGAGGCTGCTCCCTGAGCCAAGCATTCCATCTAATAATGGAACCAGTGGCTGCTGCTGCTCTAAAGGAAGCCTCCAAAGTGTCAAAACCACAATGAAGTGAATGCTTACTAACTAAAGTGGCAGAATTCAGTAAGTCTTGTAAATCTCTGTTTTCCGACATGGAAGGCATATCCCCAAGTTTAGCCTTAATAGCCTCCTAAGTATGCTGCTGATACTTAAGCATGTGAAAAAGGCAATTCACAGATCTAATGGCAAGAGTTGCAGAGGTATAGACTTTTTTACCCCACCTGTCCAAGGCCCTAGGCTCCTTATCAGAAGGCACAGGGTTTTTAGTAATAGTAGCCTTAACACCCTTGGGGCCTTGAGAAATAATCTCAGGATCAGCAGAAGGGTTTTTAAAAAGGAATTGATGAGAATCAGGAACACTATAATACCTATTAGGTTTTCTGGGGGCAGGAGGAACAGAATTAGGAGTTAAAGAATTTTCCATGAAAACATCATCCGCAACTTCCAAAACTGGAGGTATAGTCAGAGGCTTATGCTGTGGCAAATCAAAAATTCCCAGATTCTTTTCTTAGACTGAGGAAAGTCCTGACAGTCCCATTTAAAGTGCTCCCTAAGAGTATTCAAAGTATCCCCAAAGGAAAATTCTTCTGGAGGGGAGGCAGAAGGGATAGAGTCCTCAGCATCAGAATCCTCAAAACCAGAAAAAGGCTGAGAATTTCCTTCTTCAGCAGCAGAAATACTGGAAACCTCAGAATCTGAGACAGACAAAACATCAGGAGACAATTCCCTAGCCCTCTTGGAAGGGGGAGATGAAAGCCCCTAATCAGGGAAAGAAGATCACCATGCATCTTTACTAACTGGGACTGAGGCACAGGAGGGGAGGCCGATGCCTGCTTGTGAGCAGGTTTGTGGCTGGAAGTTTTGCTAGCAATCCGGAGTGACTCAGGTGGCCTAGCAACTGCAGAAGTTTGAACTAAGGTAGTCAATCTGGTTCTGGTCTCATGTCAAAAAGAAGAGACGTCAGAAGCCGGTGTCTGCATAGCGGCTCCAGACCCATCTGAGGCTGCAACAGGGTCTGAATACAAAATAGCAGCCTGCGGCATGGAGGACTCCATAAAGGTCTCAGCAGAGGCCTGCAGCTGAAAATCTGCAGACTGCAGGGACTGCAAAAGTGTTTCACTGACTACCGCTGGGCTGACAACCAATTTCACTGGTGCATTATCAGCAGATTTAACCCTAGGCCTGTTGCCGTCCTTGTCTTTGCATTTTCTAGGTATATCCGAAGTTGGAAGACCAGAAGACGCCATACTGATGAACTTAGGCCAGACTCCGAAATGCTTATACAAAATCTTAGCTCTACAGTGTATGGTACATGGGTTAAAGGAAGCACAGAGATCGCAGTTAGGGACGTCATGCTCAAGGCCCAAACAAGTTATACAAGAGGAATGAAAATCATGGTGCAGAATCTGTTTTCCACAGGCAAGACAGTTGTTAACTTTATCTGACATTCTTTAAAGCAAGAAAAGAGGATCCCCAACAGGGTACTTATCTGAAGGCGTCTTCAACTAGGTAGTCCGAAAGCAAAAAGAAGGTAAACGGCCAACCGGCACTAGTGCAAATTGCATCTGCTTCAGGCACCGCTGCAAGAAAGACTGAGGAAATGGCGTTGCCTGCCACCCTTTATACCTGACTTTCTGACATCAATTTTACAGCCGATGTCATATACCGAGGACTCTGGTATTCGGGCCAACTGAGGGCTACCTGGAGCCAGATAACCCATATGTTAGGCCTGCAACAGTGAAACACAAAGAACATCTGCGTTTTTACCAAAGGGGATGACAATGCATTTTTTAGCATTAAGCTTAAGGCCAAGATTTCGACACCAGTCATTGGTTTCAGTGAGGCCTTTCGGTAGGATGCATGCATCACCTGGGGAGTTAATGGCTCCCAGCTTGCAGTCATCTGTGAACTTGGTCAGCCTGAGTCCCTTTGTGTTGGCCTGGACTTCTGAGAACTAGATGCTGAACAGTAGAGGACCCAGGACAGATCCCTGTGGGACTCCACTCATGACTGGTCCGCAGTCTGACTTGGAGTTGCTACTTTCACACTGTGTGTTTTATCTATGAGCCAAATTGCAACCCAATTAGTGATATAGGGGTCGATGAATAGTTTGGTGAGTTTATCAATAATTCCTGAGTGAGAAATGGTATCAAAGGCCTTGGCTAGATTGAGGTAGGCTGTATGCTCTGCCTTACCTTCATCCACAGCCCTGGTGACTGACTCAAAGAAGTCAACCAGGTTGAGCAGGCATGATCTCCCTTCTACAAAGCCAAACTGCATGGGGTCCAGAGTTTGGAGATTTCCTATATCTTTGTTAATCAGGTCCATGACAATGTGCTCCATAGCTTTACATATCAGACTCATCAGGCTAATGGGGCAATAATTCCCAGGGTCTGCAGTCATTCCCCCTTTATGGAGAGGGATGACTGTAGCAGTGCGTCATTCGGTAGGGTCAAAGCCTGAGGTGAGGCTGTGACTGAACAGAGCACATAGATGTGGTGCAAGTTTGCTTTGAGTTCATGTAGAACACAGCTAGGGATATTATCAGGTCCCATGGAAGTTGTATTCTTGGCCTTAGACAGTGCAGGTTTAACCTGTGCTGCAGTAATGCCGGGTGCCTGGCATTCTTCCGGTATTGTGATTGCTCCTTTGGGGGGGGAACAGTGGTAAAGTTGGCACTGAATCTGTCAGCCAGCATGTTGTCAATATCTGTTGGCTCAGTATAGGAGGTACCATTGTGCAGTAGCTCAGAGCAAATCTGGGTATTGTCATAGAAGTTCTTGATATAACTATAGAAGGCTTTGTGATTGTTTTTAGTGTCTGCCACAATTCTGCCTTTATAGCTGGCTTTAGAGGATTTGATGAGGGATCTCAACTTTTTGTTGAGGCTAATAAGGGAGTTTTTCCAGTCTTGGGACTTCACATTTTTCTGCAACAGTTTCTTCCTTCTGTTGCAGAGTTTATTAATGGCTGGGGACTACCAGTTTGGCTTCCCTTTTTTGGAGGAGAGCGTCTTGGTTCGGTTAGGTATGGCTAGTTCCATGCATTTATGTACATTGTTGTACAGTGGATTGGTGTATGATTTGGCAGTCATGCACCTATTTTCCATTGGCATGAGTGCCATGAAGTTAGCAACCTCTGTTTTTAGGAGTCCAAAGTCAGCTTTAGAGAAATTTTTCAAGGTGGTTACCTTTGCGGGGTGTGTGGGTGAGATGTGCATTTCCATGGTGATTAGTTTATAGTCAGATCTGACCAGGGAGGGATTGACTATTGGTGTAGAGCAATAGCTGCCCATGTTAGTGATAACCAGGTCAAGTATGTTGCTTTCTCTTGTGAGGGTCAGAATGAGCTGGTCCAGGGCATTGAAATTGATGAATGGTCAGTGTATTGGTGCTTGAGTAGTTTTCCCAGTTGATGGAGAGGTAGTTGAAGTCTTCTAGTATGAGAGTGTTGGGTTGAACCTTGATAGATTCCAGGGTGCTTAGGAACATGGATTGAGAGTCAAGAGACATGGATGAGGACCTATAGCAGGCTATGACCTGGATCGCCATCTTACCCAATGTTAGGTGTACCTGAATTATCTCAGATGCATTATGATGGGCTACTAGTCTGGAGGTGTGCACATAATTTATGAATATGGAGACACCACCACCTTTGGAACTTTGGTCCATGTTTCAGGGCTGAAAGGTGTGGACTGGTAGGGCAGGGGTGCTTTCTGCCACTTTAAATCAGGTCTCCATTACAGCACAAATGTATGTATACATATAAACACACACACACACACACACACATATATATATATATATATATATATATATATATATATATATATATATATATATATACATACATACACACATATATAGATATACACGTATGTATAGATGTAGATATAAATATACCATCTCCGAGATCCTTGGATAAAAGGGAATATTCTAAGAAATAACATCTTACACATGGTATATGTAAGTTAGTTCTTTCAGCCATTCTGGCTCCGTATTTCAGGGCTCACTTTAGCAGATCCTTGCATTTCAAATGGTTACTGAGAAAACCACACTACATGACCAACATACCAGTGGCACCAATAATATAAAGACAGTGGGCACATATCTTACATCACCATTTTTTTACACACAAAAAATAAGTGATATTGTATGGTAGAATTTTGAAATACAGTTAATTTAAAGTTTTATTTTACACTGCCTCTTTACTAATGTGGTACATGTTTCAATCATTTTTGTCACTTTGTTTTTAACATTTCTTTCTGATTGGTATCCCACATTTCTACTCGAAGTGTACAGAGTTATATTTGATATTGAAATGTTATGCTAATTAGATGTCCAGATATTTGCCTGAAAGTACCTATTTGTCAATGGCCTTTGTACCTATTTTCAAAGGCTACAGGTTGAGAGTTATGACTTCGGGAGCTGACAACACACTTATAGGATGACTAAACAAATGTTTTCAGTTTTTTTGTAACAGATTACAGTTGTCACATAAATAAAGTAACCTATAAGAATACTAAAAATACATTAAAAGCAGCATGAAGCAGTGAGCAATGTTAGCAAAGTAGCAGCTGCCTCAACCCTCCTTTTCTTTTAAGGAAGTCAGCTATGTTATTTATGTTGAAGACAGTATTATTACGTTTCTGGTGTCCATTCAGTTCATGGCCTTAAATTTCCATGTTTATGAATACTGCATAGTAAAATGTTTGGGTAAAGTTTTTATTGTTAGTATCTCTCAAAATCCTCACCTTTGAAAAGTGGCACATACAGGTAGTGCTCTCCTAGCTACACATACTAAGCAGTAGGACTTTCTGACTACACTTGCTACATGATGACCAAAAGAGAGGAAACACAGTCTTCAAAGTCACTTTGCAGTGAGGTATTATATCTACACATTGAGGGTAGTGGCTGGTTAACAAATGTAATGACACTATAGTTTTCTTTTTACATTTAATTTGAGACAGCTTTCAGGACACCAAGTACTTAGTAAGGTAAGTTCATTCTAAAGGTATGTACATGTGTCAAAAAGGGCCTTGACAAAAGCACCCTATTTGCACTCATTTGCAGACTTAATTAACCAGTGGTCCTGATTCCTGTTCTGTAGATCAGAGAAGTAAATGCTGAAAATGAGGAGTCCCAACACAGACTCCTGGTTGCAGTCATGCTCTCAGATAAAGGAACTGCTACATAAACTATATGAATTCTCTTTTAGCCAGTTTGTGATTCATCTTACTGTGAAGGCATCTGTTTTTATAGGACTTAGCTATGTTTCTCTTCCTGCATGGCCAGATGAGAATACAATGTGTGAACAAGCTAACTAATGTTTACAGTCTGTGACCCTCTTGAAGAAGTTAACTAAACTTAATAGGGAGAAACTTTCTTTTTTGAGGGTCAAGTCTAATAAGAATTTTGATATGTTGACTGATGTGTTCAGTTGTAATATGTTTCCTAGTTTTGCAGATCAGGTTTCCAAGGCTGACAGATCTCCTAATTACTGGGATCTATGGCAGGGCCACTCTTATGAAAGGCATCAACCCCATACTGAGCCATAACTCAGGAACAAATCCCATATGTACCCTTAGGTTAAGCAACCTGCAGAAACATTTGGCAAAGGCATGTTTAGCACTATTTATTATATATCAAGGTATGTTTTCAGGTCCCACTGAAGGAGTAGTTTTGTTGTTAGTAAATTTAAAACATATTCCTTGGAAATAATAAGTATTGTAAGGGATTCTGAGTTACACGGAGTTTGGACAGATGTTTCTGGGGTAAAATTTGCACTGGCTTTGTTAACTAGCATATTGTCAGTATCTGTTGACTCAGAGTGAGTGGTGGCATTTAGAATAAATTCTGAGCACTATTGGAATTGTTCCTTATTTGCTTAATGTAGCTGAAGAAGGACTTGCAATTATCCTTAGCTGCAGTAGCTAACCTAAGTTAATGGGTTGCTTAGCTAGTCCTAATAGTTTTTTTAGCTCCCTAGAAATATTTGTTTATACTATCCTTTTTATGCATAGTTTTAAATTTGCTATATAGTGTGAGCATTTTTTGTCGCTATACAGTTTGTTTAAACTGGTGGACCACCAAGGTGACTTGTTTGTGAATTTCCCATTATATTTTGCTTTGATCAGGACTGACATCTCTATGCATTCATCTAAGTGAGCATAGATTTGTATAGCTCACTAATGTGTCAATATCAGAGCAGCTACTGACATAGGCACATTTTTGCATCTAGTCATAGGATTGTATGAGATCTGCCCAAATGAAATCTTTAAATTCAAATATATTGGTTTATGGAGCTTTGGAGAGTTTGAAAGTGAATTTCAGAAGTTTATTGTATGACTTAAATGAGGAATAAGAAACTAGGACAATAATAAACATAGATTTGATATTTGTGAGTACCAGGGCCAGAACCAGTATGCTGTATGCCATAGTGGGTTTATTAATTATGTGCTTCAATGAGTTTTTATTGGTTAGATTCAAGAACTTCTGGCTATACTCTACATTGGACATATAGGTGATCAAGTTAACTGAGGGGTTGTTGAAGTCTCACAAAATAATGTAATTATTCTTTACAGAGAATTATAGGAGTACTTTTAAGAATTTAACATAATCATCATAGGACATGGAGGGTATGTTGTAGTTAGCTATGATTTGGTAGTATGTTGTTTTTATGGTTATATGGAGTTCTGAGTTCTGCTTATGGTCTCTGGGCATCTGCCTGGAGAAATTATAATCCTGGACAGTATGGAGATACCACCAAAATTGTCATCAGACCTGAATGCATGCTGGGTGCAAAACCCAGATATGGGGAGAGTACGTCCCTTAAATTTAAATCAAGTCTCAGTAGGTATACAGACATGGATGCAGTCCAGAAGCAGATGAGTCATGTGACAGAGCAATTTGTTCAAGAATCTTCTGCCATTGAGAACAGCCACCATAATAGAGTCTAGTCCAGTGTTTGATGTGTTGCTACACTGGAATGTCAAATAAACAGACTCTGCCTAAATAAAGACACTATGGAGGCCTCCAGCGAAACTCTAACCAGTATGGGAGCCTCAGAAGGAGAGGTGCAGTCTATCCTTCAGGAAGCAAATTAGACTACAAGTAATCTCATCCCATGCTATCACATACTGGATTCCCCTAGAATGACATCAGCTATTCATCCAGGTGTTGAAAACAATTATCTTTCCCTTGTGGTTAGGAATCATTCTTTATAAAGGATGGATTCTACTCTGGAACAGAGTTTTACTTGCGTTTGTTACATGCGTGAAATTTTCTGACATGCTTTTCTGGATGTCTCTCAAGGTTTTATTTCCCAGGTTTTTCACTTCCAAAGGCACTACCACATGGAAACCACAATAATTCCTGATCATCTCTGCAAGTAACAGCCTTAAACAATACAGCTAATGTTTATAACTGGTCTATATATTTGTACTGAAAGCCAAGTTCTGTTGTTGATGAGTATCAGGGCAACCCTGCATTGTCACAGGAACATACTTAATTGTGTAGTGGCCATTGAAACTTTTGATTTCTTGGCTCTCTGTAAGCTGCATAACTCAAAATGGTCCAGAATCTAAGCATTCATAAAACTAATTCCTTAATTTAAGTGACCAAGTCACATTTATCTGATGATGGTACACTGGTGTCATGTTTACTACAGGCTCGCCATGCTTGTTTTTTCAGTGTCAGTCTTGACTGGTATTCCTGACGCAGCAAGACTAAATATTGCATGTCATCCTGGGTTTACATGTATTCTTATCAGAGGCTCCAGTTTCTTCCCACATCCACAATGGGTTGTAATATGTAAAGTGGTGATGCCAAATCTATAAACGATGTTAAAAATATCATAAACGAAAGCAATAATAAAATGGAAAATGAATAAGAGATGTTATTACTAAATGTCAATAATAACAATTCATTTACCTCCTAAACTACCTACGAATATGGTATAGATTTTAAAATTGCATCGAAAAGAGACCATCTGTAACAAATATTTCTTGGCTATGTCATACCTAAAACTAACAAAAAGCTGGAGATGGTATACAGGTCAGAGTTATACATAGTGCATCCAGTGTTAGCAGCAAGGTTTTGCACTCCTGATTCATAGCCTCCCACATGCTTCAATAATTATTGCTAACATACACAAAAAGCTCAATTGAGTAGACTAGAACAGTTATAACAAAATAGCTAAATTCGCAACAAGTCTTCCATACAGAACATGTCACCTTTTATGACTACAAAAATTATTTTGTTATAAATGCAAAATAACCTACATTTTCTCTCAATTCAAAAAACACAAAATATAATATAGCAAAGCAAATAAATGCACAGAACAAGATAACAAAGATACAACCCTCAAGCCCATTATCACTGATAAATCAAGAGAAATTAATCACAATTAAATCAACTAAGCACTTTATAGGCTCATTTTATTTGCTATATGCAGCCAGACTAGGACACACTATCCATTTGGATATCACATCTGAATGAAATCGTGAATCATTTCTAAAAAAATATAGAGCAAATTGTTTAACATCATTTTGGGAACTGCCTAGGTGTTCAACAATGATCATATACCAAATATAACATATCTCTAAGCAATAACACTGCTCTTAATAATGGTTATGTCACTCATTTATTGACCATTATAACATGCTTACATGGCCTTTTCTCCACTGTTGTGCGACCCTGGAGTTAGTATATATAGTAAGGGGGTGTGGAGGCGTAGCCCCCCACATATTTTGGATATATATTAAGTTCAGAAAAGAGGAATTTATTGGAATTGCAAGTATCCATGTATATAGTTCAAAATATTTAACATAGGTGGGGGGCTACGGCCCCCACACCCCCCCCTTACTATATATACTAACTCCAGGGTCACATAACAGTGGGGAAAAGGCCATATATAACTTTCAGTGAAATGTGTTTCAGTGAATTGAGCTTTCAGTGAATTGTGCACAGTCAAATGTGTTTCAGTGAAATGTGCTTTCAGTGAATAGTCCTAGAGCCATATTTTATATATATATATATATATATATATATATATATATATATATATATATATATATATATATATATATTTTAGCCCCTTGATTTCCTTAGTAAGAACGTGTTGTGGGCTTTCAAGTTGTGTCAGATGTATGGACAGGAACATATAAAAAGGGTGGCCTGATGAGTGCAGAATTTAGTGTAATGACCACATCCCTGGACCAGGATGCCATACCCTTACTACTGTATACAGTCTCATGCACCAGGGTGCCATACCCTCAGTACTGTATACAGTCTCATGCACCAGGGTGCCATACCCTCAGTACTGTATACAGTCTCATGCACCAGGGTGCCATACCCTCAGTTCTGTATACAGTCTCATGCACCAGGGTGCCATACCCTCTGTACTGTATACAGTCTTATGCACCAGGATGCCATACCCTCTGTACTGTATACAGTCACATGCACCAGGATGCCATACCCTTAGTACTGTATACAGTCTCATGCTTCATATAATGCTGTTAGTATATGCTCTTTTCTAAATATTTGAACCTTAAAATTATGTATTCTGCACAAAATGAGGAATGTCACATCATTTTAATTTTATCCTTATTACAGCTTATCTGCTTATATATGTATTTTGATTACCAACAAGTCCATTGTTTATTTACATTTATACAAATATCTGCAAGTACCATTAAATTGAAATCACTTACTTACAGCAACAGTGACAGTCATTGTTAAAATAGTAAAACTGTAACTATTGTAATCCACTGAGTATTGTTTACTGGTCATCACAGGTGTCAATGTTGCTGGTATACTTTATTTACTTTTACTTTTAGGCTAAACACTAACTAGCCCTCTCATCTTTTCGCATCTGTTTTTTCCCCTTTACTCTTGCAGTATATAAGGCTGTGGGACTGTTTTTGCTTCATGAAATAAAATGTATTCCCTCCTCAAATATATATTCACAATAACTTATACCACTTCAGCTGAGGTCTGCTGCTCGTCTGATATGCAAAGCAGTGTATGCAGCTTAAAGAAGCTAAATCTTTTTATTATTCTCTCAATATGAGAAATGCTACTATAAATTCTACATTTTTGTATAGAATACCTGCTTAAAGTTTAACTAAAATGAACATAATCCTGTACATATGTCTTTTAAATTATCCATTTTTTTCTTGAATAACTGTTTTTTTTTCTGTACTATTCAATATCATTTATCTCTCTGTACCAGTGACTTAAAGTTATGTTTTTCCTTACTGTTCATATAAATATAATACCTAGCAAAACCACTTTATATTACCACTTTATTCTGTTCTGAATAGCCTGCTTTATCTTTTGCTCCCTTACTTTTACAGCTTAAGACTATTCTAAATACAAAAAATATATAGTAAAGTACTTGCATATGAATTTTCACACTGCTGAAATTAAACTATTTCATTCAAGTTTATTTTTGTTAGAAGACATAATTTTCTATGTTGTATTAAAATATTTACTTTATTGTGCACTCAGCCTGTCATATACATTGTAATGGAAATATGTAACTGCTTTATAAGAACCACATTCTTCCATATTTGTTACTTTTTGTATTATATAATTTTGGAAGGAACACATATACTACTCTTGTTAGATCCACTATACTCCATAATCTCTCTGTCATACATTACCTTTCATTGCTGATATCTACCAAAATGCCTTTTAACCCACATTTATCTCACCATCACAGAAGCAATATGCATTAACCTTTCTTCTTGTATTGTTCAAGTTTTGTACAAAAAGATTAACTACAATTTGCAACTAAAATATGTATTTTCTTTTGCATAGTAGTAGATGCTTCTTTGTTGCCTGTCTTTCTCTAAGGGCAATGCTGGTTAAATTGATCTCATTAATGAAAAAAAAACAAAAAAAAAGCAAACAAAAAAAAAAGAATTAAAGCAAAACAAATAGTCAACAAAAGAAACATCTTTGAGTCCACGATCCCCCTGAGGCCAGTTTCAAAGACTGAATTACATGCTGTGTATCTGCTGTACTTTCATGCCCAGGTGTACCCTCAAGCTATTTTTTTGTTATACATGCTCATTTCCAAAAAGATGGACTTAAGATTATTTGCTTCATAAAACTGTAATTCCTCCTTAATTAGAAGTTATCTACATCTTCAAAAATATTAGGGGAATTCATAAAGGTACAGATATGTGTAGATCTTTGCAATCACATGACAATAACCTTTTGAAACTGAGTGACAGAACTAATATGGTGCTGCATGGTGCTTTAGCATAAAGATGTGCAGCACTATGTAGGGTTGGCTCTATGGCTGTGCAGTATGCTAAACTAGCAGTCAAGGAGAGAGGTATCTGACTTCCCTCCTGGAACCACCTATGAGTGACAGAACTAATATGGTGCTGCATGGTGCTTTAGTATAAAGATGTGCAGAATTATGTAGGGTTGGCTCTATGGCTGTGCAGTATGCTAAACTAGCAGTCAAGGAGAGAGGTATCTGACTTCCCTCCTGGAACCACCTATGAATGACAGAACTAATATGGTGCTGCATGATGCTTTAGCATAAAGATATGCAGCACTATGTAGGGATGGCTCTATGGCTGTGCAGTATGCTAAACTAGCAGGCACGGGGAGAGGTATCTGACTTCCCTCCTGGAACCACCTACAAACAATAAACTAGCAGTCAAGGGGAGAGGTATCTGACTTCCCTCCTGGAACTACCTACAAACAATTCAGGAAATCACTTGCACATATACATCAATTTGCCTGGCCCCCACCACATTGTGGTAGAGAACACAACCTTTTGGCTGTGTTCGTCTACTGAAAATTAAAGTAGTATGTGGAAGGGGGGCTACTAGCCACTGGGGATAATAAAAATGTGCCTTAACTGCACCAATGGCATTACAGAGATTGGGAGTATGGAAAAACACTAACCACTAGGCACAATACACTTGTGCCATAATGGCACTTCAACCAGTACAGGGATGGGAGGAACCATTAGCTAGGGGAATGCCCCCCATTGTACACTACTACCCCATCCTCTACAAAGTACACATTTACTGTTACCCTTATATCTCCCAGTCTCTACCCTCTCAACACTAACATGCTCTTCTCCTATAGAATCCTACCAAACTCTAAAAACACTGTTCCCAGCTACACTAGTCTAATATACACAAACTTCTACCTGTATACTACACCCCAAACAAACCAAATACCTCATCCATCATCTTATCTCTATCCTTCTCTCCAGGGACATCCACCCAAACCCAGGTCCCTCTACCACAATGAATCCAGCCTCCTATCCCCCCAAGCAACAGGGAAACCCCTCCACTTCTCTTCTCTAAATACTCAGACCCTATGTAACAAAATTCCAAATCTTCATGCCTGGCTTCTACATAACCACCCTAATATTCTCTCTATCTCAGAAACCTGGCTTAAGCCCCACATAAAAAAATCTGAACTAACTCCTCCCAACTACCATATGTTAAGGAATGAGAGAACACAAAAAAGGGGGGTGGTGTAGCACTCTTTTACTCAGCATCCCTCTTAGTCACTCCTTATACCAAACCCTTTCCCAAATTTGGCAAGGCAGAAATCATACGAGCCCTACTCCACCTAAACAAGCTTAAACTCATATTTGTTCTCTCCCTCTATATCCCCCCTGAAGACAATATCTCATCCCTTGAAGATATTCTCTCCTGGGTCTCCACCAACATTACTCATGAAACCATAATCCTGGGGGATGTGAACATAAACTGGGCCCCAATCCAATCTCCCACTAACTCACTCAATATTAACTTTATTATTGGAAGTACAATAGACTGGATTCTAGTATCCCACCTTCACTGTATCTCTGATAGTCGTATTCTCCCTGACCCACTAGCTGACCACTTCCCCACTTTTGCCCGCCGTCTCCTCTCTTCCATATAACTAACTCACACTTATATTTCCACTCGCTGCCTAAAAAACTTCAATTCTGAAACCTACTCAAATGCACTAAAAAGCACCAACTGGAACCCATTAAAAACTCTTCTTGTAGATAATGCTCGCTCCTACTTTAACTCTACTTTCAGGAACCTGCTCAACTCCTTTGCCCCTCTAAAAACAAAAGGTACAAAAAGTAACCCTTTACCCTGGTTAACCAAAAACACCTTAGCTACTATGTGACTACGTGACAAAGCCTGGACACATTACCATAAAAATAAAACCACTATCGCCCTTAAATATAAAACACTACGAAATAAAGTAAAAAAAAAATGATTACCTCACATTGCAAAACCTATTTCTCCACTATCCAAACCAACCACAACATCAATCCCATACTATTTTGGAAAGGAATCTCATCTCTCCGCAACCCAGGAAAAAAGAAAACCCTTGCCCTAACCCAGATGCCTCTGCAATGGACTTAGCCACCCAACCCAATTTAACTCTTTCTTCATAGAGTCCATGAGCAAGCTAACATCATCCTTCACCAACACCTCTGTGACCACTCCTCAGCCTGCACCCACCCCTTCCTCCCCTAGCATCCCTTGCTCCCAACCTCCACCCTTCTCTAACAATCCCATCTCTATATCCACCATAAAAAACTTCTCCTAAAATTAAAACCTGGTTCCAATGCCCCTGATGAAATTCCCTCCCACTTCTTAAAAGTAGCCGCAGAAGCCATTGCTCTCTCTATCAGCATACTAATTAATTGGTCTAGCTCAGAAAGCCAGGTCCCCCAGCTCTGGAAGAAAGCCTTTATTATTCCACTACATAAAGGAGGCAATAATAATGGCATTTCAAACTTCCACCCTATTGCTATATTATCTCCTATTTCTAAGTTTCTTGAAAAATGTATCCACTAACAACGCTTACCCTATCTCATCAAAAAACAGCTTCTTAACAACAAACAGCATGGATTTAGACTTGGTCAGAGCACCTCCACTGCCCTCCTCTCCTTCCTTGAAACAATTAACAAAGCCCGAGATTCTGGCAATTTCATATCCAGCCTTCTCCTCAATCTCTCCAAGGCATTTGAAACTATTTTCCACAACCTGCTTCTTAATAAACTCTCCAAACTAAACCTATCCCATACTTGTACCAAGTGGTTCTCCAGCTACCTCACAACCAGACAATAAGCAGTCAAATGGAATAAAGCCATTCACCCTTCCTTAATACTCCCAGAGGTGTCTCCAGGGTTCCATTCTAGGCTCCCTACTATTGAATATATTCATTAACGACTTCTACCAAGCCATTACAAACTCCAGCTGCATCCAATATGCCGATGATTCTACCATTATCTGCTCCTCCCCTTCTATCCCCACTCTAAATAAGCTTACTCAAAGCACCTTCTCCTCTACTGAGCAGTGGATGCTAGACAATCATCTGGCTCTTAATGCAACCAAAACTAAACTCATGTTATTCACCGCCTCCAAAACCTCCTCCCTAGATAAACACTCATTCATAATCACCAGCGAAAACAATACTCCCTAGAAATAGTCTCTGACACTAAACTATTAGGAGTACTCATAGCTGATCAACTAAAATTTGACAAACATTTACAAGTAAATATCAAAAAACCCTATAAAAAACTTGGTATGCTATACTTCCATAATCATTATATCTCTCCTTCTACCAGGTTCATACTAGCCAATACTTATCTCATCCCATCCCTCCTATATGGTGCATCTATCCTCACCAACCTGCAATCCTTACTCAAAACAAACCTCTCCTCTTGCTATAGTAAGATATGAAAATTTGCGGCAGGTCACAGAGGCATTTCTCACTATTTGTAATTCTCTTCACCAACTAAACTAGCTTGAGCTACCTAACCTCCTCACTTATACCCAACTCATCCAAGCACACAAACTCATTTACAACCTCTCTCTTTGTCCCTCCTTAGCCACTACCTTTGAAATGTATGAACCAGAATGACTTCTAAGATCTAATTTCCAAAAACTAATTAATCTGCACAAACCCACATGTCCAGCTGGGAATCACCTAATGTCCTTCTCTCTTGCATGCCTCTGGAATTCTCTACTATCTCCTATCCACATCACCAGCAGTCTCTCCACATTTAAAACCTTGCTGCACTCACATCTAACTTCACAATGAAAGTTCTCCTGTTCCAATCCTACCTAATCCTTCTAATACCACTTCCTACTTTCCTAGAACTAAATACGCCATCACTGCCTCTTATAATTACACAGCTCTCTTGAACTATTTGACCAACTACTTAACAGTTACCCCATGCTGCTACTTTTGTAAAAAAAAAAAAAAAGTGTTTTTTATTGCTGTTTAATGAACTATACTGATGTAGTCTATCATTGTTAACCTTTTCTTATATTTACTTTGTATTCCTATGAGATAATCTGTAATGTTTATGTGCAATGTGTACTGTGTATTTGTATCTTTCTGGAGCTTTTCTCCCCAAGAATCCACTGAAAATGGGCTCCTTGTGGCCCAATGGAATATCCTGGCAAACAAACTGCAAATAAATAAATACATAAAAGGAAGACAACTCACAGACAGGTACAAGGATTGTGGTGTGTGTGTGTGTGTGTGTGTGTGTGTGTGTGTGTGTGTGTGTGTGTGTGTGTGTGTGCGCATGTGAGCACGTGTGTGTTTTAGTTTGAATGCGTACTTGTGTGTGTGAGAGTGACTGGGGGAATGCCTATACCTACACAGTGTGGATGCAGCAGTTAACTAACACATGTAGATCAGCAATGATATCCACATCGCATGCAGTAACTGCAATTTAGAGACCTGCAAATTAGCCAATAATGAGCTCTTTCCCCATAACAGCTAACATGTCTCAAAATTACAAAATTACACATTGTGAGAGGCAAGGCCTAAAATGATTTGTTACAGAAAACATTATTATCTATTTATTTAGCTTTCTTCATAAATCAATATTTCTTTATTTCTAACTAATTTCCATTTACTTTTGCATCTTAAGCCTTGAAATACCAGAAGATGAACACAATTCATTGAAATCAACCAAGTGTACTGACTAAGCCTCCTATCAGCTGAGGGGGAAGCATTTTTTTAATTCTAGCTTATAGTGTAATTGAACTCATTCATTAAGCTGTAATACTTCATCGTTTCTACTAGAGGACCATTTTTATGGCATATTTCACTTATTTTTCTTTTTTAAAATCAGATGGTGCCTACCCCATCTCTCTATCTCTCTCCTTCTCACTCTGTTATTCAGATCTCTTAATGTTCATCTCTGCTTGCCTTGACTTCCTCCCTCTCATACTTAAGCTACTGATCATTCCATATGCAGTCTATTGTAAATGAATGTCTCATACCAGTGAATGATTTTGTATAAAAGTTTTTTTGAGGAGAACACCCCTCATTGTCTTGAGTAGTCTCTAAGTTATTTAAGCAATAACCGATGACGTGGTGTGGTATATTGAAGATTTACCCACAGTTGGTGTGGTCTAGTCATGAGGGTAAAGCCCGAGTGATTAAATAAAGCCAACCATGGGTAAATTTAAATATACCACAACCACAAAGTTGGTTATTGCTATTACACAATGACATTATTTAAGAAATAAAATACTTAAGTTTCTTGAATAATGTCTTTGTATAATGCCTCAGTGCTACCCTTCTACATTGTTGTGGTATTTTGGGGCTTTTTCTGATGTGCTGCACATGCGACTTGTTTTCCCATGCTTATGCAGTACATTAGTGCTGTGCAAAGGAATCAATAGAGAAAGGAAGATCTCTGTTGCTTTTTTTTAAATTATTGAAAACAAAGCAAAAAATAAAACCGGGAGACTTTTAACGAATGAGGGACAGCCGGGACAGTCAAAATAAAAGGATAATCAGGTACGTTTCTATAGTTTTGCAAAACGTACCTGATTATTCTTTTATTTTTGTCTGCACCATCTGCCTTGTTCGTTAAAAGTCTCCTGGTTTCTTTCTTTGTTTTCAATAAATAAAAAAATAAATAAAAAAGGTAAAACCCTTACGAGATATACTAATAGAAAAATGTCTGGGCGACCGTACCTTTTCCCATTGGTATATTCACAGATTTGCAACGGGCATGCTGGTTGGGCTGACCAATCTGTGTGCTCATTTTTGAATATTAATGGCCAGTCACTGTATAATTGTTTTCTTTGAACACCTGCTTGCTCTGTACCTATAGAAACCATAACACTATTTCACAGGTGTGAAAAACTGAATGGCTGCCAGCCCAAGCAAGATAGAATTTTGTAGATAATTCTATGTCATTGTAAATATTAATAAAATCCACAGGTTTGTTTTACAAATGTAAAGAGAACTACATGTTATGATTAAACTATATGTTCTACTGAGCTTCAAAAAATGTAACTACAGTGCACCCTGCTGAAAAAAAGCTGTTAAGTAAAGAATTTTACAACTATGTTTGATCTCAAGCTCGGAGACAGGATGTCTGGGCTAGGAAATTCTTTCTATTGTTTTAAGACATAGATAATTATTAATTTTCACATGTAAAAGTGTCTTTTATTGCTGTGGTTTCTTGACAGGTGCAGCTTACAAAGAAATGTACATTTTGAGTTTCTGTTAGCCTGGGAACTAAAGGAGAAGTGATAAAACTGATGTAATCGGAGATGAGTCAACAGTACTGTGTATTATCAATTTAAGACTTTTTCAGAGAGAAAGATTGAGCATTTTGTATCTTGTCTTGGATCTAGTAAGAAAATCCACTCACCAGCACTTGCTTACTATATAAGTAATATTTAGAACAGTGATTCCTCTTAGAGATAGATAGAAATAGCCAGATTAGTATAGCTGTTTTGTATATTTATGTCAGACTATCCTACAATATTGTCTTAAAGTAATTCCTGTGATTTCTGAACTCCGTAATGTTATTTTGTTGACGTAATAAGTATTGTCTTGTGTTTTTATTATTTATTAAATATTTTTAAACCTTTCAACTGTGGCTGTTTTGTGTAGAGATAATTTAAGCTCTAGAGTACTTGCATGTTTTTGGTGATACTGTACAAAGCTACTCCAAAGACTTGCTGTTCATTGCATTTACTAATTGGATGATAATAATAATATTGCACAGTAAAACTGGACACCCTTTGTTAAGGGCCTTATTAGTAGCTGATAAATAGTGGTTGGTCGCAGTGATTTCTACCTTATAGTCTGGAGATAAGGGGGCATAGCTGGAAAACCTTTGACAGCCTCCCCCAGGAGTGCATGTGTGTTTGTATATAACTCATATCTCAAAGCGTGTGTGTGTGTCAGCTACTTGGGTAGGAACACAAAGCACTGGTTGGACAGAGAGGGTGCTGGAGGTTTTGGCTTGACCATTAGGCTGAGATCTGTACCCTATAGCTGTGCCAGTGAGGAGTCTTATTGGGGATCTGGAGAGAAAGGGAGAAACCAGCCCCAGACTGACTGTGATTTCTGTGTGCTCTCAAGGGAAATTGTACTTTACTGTGTGTGCACTTGTTATCCTCCCAATATGGATGCCCATCACTGGTGCTAGTGGTGAGGATTGAGGTTCCTTGATTACTGGGCAAGTGCACTGGCATCACAACAGGTGCCCTAAATTAACTTTTTTCCCTTGAATAAGTGATTTACTTTAGTACTATACTATGTTTAGTAGTTCTCTGAACCATAATTCAGATGTTTGCTTTCTTCTCTCTCTTCTAACAACAGCCTGCTATCCGCCTTGGCTGCTCTTTTCAACAAAGCTATTTATCTTAGTTTTAAATTTCCTAGTATTTAGTCTAATTAATGTATTTTGTAAATTTAAATTATATGTATAAATAATACAACACTGCTTTGTATTCTTTCTATACTATCCATTAGTTTCTTCAATTATTATATGTTTATATTCTGTTGACCACATTGGTCACATTAGGCCAGGCGTCTGTCTTTTGGGGAGACCCAAGGTGGCATCCATATTGGCAAGGACATTTGGACAAGTCAATAGTGAAGTTCCCCTCTCTTTTTGATAAGGCTATGGTATATTCTGCTTCCTCCAGTGCACCACCAATTCAGGCAGATAGAACCTCAATTTAATGTCTCATCTGAAGGACAGCACCCTCAGGAATGCAGCAGGCCCTAATGCTGCACAGTAGTGTCAGTAAAAGAAAATGACTCCAATCCCTGGAGAGGGAATACAACTAAAGGCCTTTTGATCTTCTACTAGCAAAGACAGTTGTGCTTCCTATTTTACAGCTTAACTTATAAAGACTGACTAGCAGTTTTGCATTTGGTCTTCTTAAAGTTCTGCATTGTCGTTGCTTTGTCTTATAGTCAAAAAGGATTCTTTCAAAAATTAAGGATTTCAACACATCTGTCTGTGAATTTATGCTCCTCACAGTTCTTATACATTTGTATTCATTATGTAAGTAATAGTGTCTGTCTGATTATCTTAGCCTTTACTGCCCCTTTCTTAAGCTGTCTTCAATCTTTTCCATAATCAGTACCTTCCATAGGGTATCCTGTCTTTGCATTATTTGGCTTTAGTTTTATTATCAAACCTTCTGGTAAACATTATACATTTAGTTCTTTAAGAACTTACTCATTTAATCTTTGGGCAGTACACATAATTCTCAAAAATCATGTCTAACATTGTAGTTAAAATAAATTGTTTTTCCAATAAACAACCTTATTTATATTCAAGTCACACAACCTTTACATCATTAATGAAACACCTTATACATATGGAACTTGAACAACTACATTATTTTTGTTTTAACACCTGTGATTTTTATGAGGTAGTGCCATGTTTTCAGGGAGAGTAGGGCAGTATATGTGCACATATGCCAGCATAGCTAACTGGAGTTTTGTAAAGAATTCTATGTTATTTGACTATCACACTGATTTGTACAGATGTTTGAGTTAAAATATCTGTAAAGTTACTTGTGTTAAAAATGCATCAATAACTGAAATGAAAAAATGTATGCATGTATATTAGGTTGTATTATTGTAACTGATCAAATGTGTATGTTTATTAGAGAGCCCTGGAAGGATGGACATTTTTAAATTGTTTTATAGCTTTCAGATGCTGCCACAGGTCTTAGCAAAGCTAAGTGTGTGTTTGTACCACAGTCAGGTGACCAGAGATGATGCCATCCTTTAACTAGCATCTGGTTTCTTTGGAACTCCCACAGCAGCACTTTGGAACCTGACAGGAAGGATTTCTGACAGGATATATACCTCCCACATCTACACAGACAAAGAGAGACATCAGCTGGATTTTGCTGTGGTAAGACACTCAGCACACATCTGCATGCCTTGGTTTAGTAAATAGTTAGGGAACAGTAATTCTTTAGTTAGTCAGGGACATTACGTGAGAATAGCTTAGTATTGTTTTCTGCATATGTCAAAATCTATCCAACTGTATTTTTTTTTATATATCTGTGGTGGTTTATTGTATTCAGATTTATCATTAAATATTTTAACACCATTCATTATGGCTGGTCCTTTAGATAATATTTTTAACATCTTGAGAGTACTTATGCTTGTTTTAGTGACACTGAGGCCGCTCCTGAAAGCCTTGCTACTTTGCTTGCACTCTAAAATTTGTATTAGTTAATGGGTACCCTTTGTAAGAGCCTTCAGATAGCTGACTGGTGGCAGCATGATTACCTCAGAGTTTGGGCCGAAATGGACACAGCTAGTAAATCTGTGCCAGCTTTTCCTAGGTGTGTATGTGTGTGAAACTCAAATATCCAAGTGTGTGTGTCAGCTACTGGGAACGGTGACACAGAGCTCCAAGTGGTGAGTGTGGAGTTTTGTGTGGGTTTGGAGAGAGATGGAGGGTCCAGCCCAAGGTCTGGAGCATGCTCCCTCTGTACTCTTAAGGGAAATTGTGCTTGGTGCAGGGGGCTGCATCTAAAAATACTGTGTGAATCCATATTTGCTCTTAGTAGTGAACATCCCTTACCAGAGTCAGTGGTGAGAACTGAGTCTCCTTGATTGCTGGCCCAGAATAGGGACCCGTCACAGTACCATTAACATATTAACAGGAAAATTGGTTATTGGATCCATGAATATCCTATTAACAATCCTTTATTAACATTAGGATAACAATGCTATATTTCTATATTAATCCTTTATTAACATTAGGATGACAATGCTATATTACATTTTATACTGCTTGTTTAAAAATATGTCTTTTGTTAATAATAGTTGTTGTTTCCAAATATCTCTGTACCATATATTATATTATATTTATTGCCTTTCGTGGAGCTTTTCTCCCTGGCTTCAACTAAAAATGTTTTTGCTTCTGGCCTAGTGGACTTTCATGGTAAACAAATACCAATAAATAAATAAAAATAACATCACGATTGTTTGATCCAGATCTTTATTTTTTACAATGCAGATTGCCTCGGTGGACTCAATGAACACCATTATTCTGGACTTTTTTTTGTTTTCCACTCAGTAAAGACTCATGGGTTCAAACATTTATCTTTATGTTCCAGCATCCCTCAGGTGGTTAATGTGCTTCATCAACCTGGATTTTGTTTTACAATGTGTTGGATAATTTAAGATTTGGTTGTTTTTTAATTCATAGTTGTTTACTACATTTTTACAAGTATTGGTGTTTAGCTTAATAGTTCATAAAACCTTTACATGTTTTACTTCCATAGCTTGTCATCCAGAGATTAACGTATTCACACCTATGGTGCCTTTATTAAATGCTTCTGTTTACCACATCCAGCTCATTATGGTCTATAGTCAGTTTTTTGGTGGTGGCTTACTTAAATAAGTGTCATTTCAATGGTTCCCCTTCATATGATAGAATTTCTCTAAACTCGAAAGTCATAAACTCGAAACCAGAATCTCGAATGTAGAGAAACTCGAACATATGAAAGGGACAAAAAAAATTAACATGTTTAAAATGTTTTTGCAGGGGGGCTTTGCCTCCCTGCACCCCCCCACATGGGGGGATGTGCCCCCCACACACCCTTACTTAAATATACCTACTCCAAGATCGCACTATAGTGAAGGAAAGGGAAATCCCCCATTCTGCGCTATACGAGTAAGCACAAAATGGAAGATTTTCCATTCCTCCGCTATAGTGTGGTCACGGAACATTCACATTTAAACTGCTAGGGTACAGGGGGACCTGGCCCCCTGCAATAAAGTAAGTTAACTTTTTATTTTTTTAAACCTAAGGCGCCCATTCACAATTTCAAGTGAATGGAAGTTCAAAATTCTGGTCTCGAGATTATGAATTATGAGCTTCCATCCATTCGATCTTGTGAAGGGGAACCCTTTTCAATTGATAACAGACAGTACAATGAAAGGCACAGAATCACCGGTATCCTGCAGTTGAGATCTTGATCACTGTCCATCTGTTATCCATATTTTCATATTTACAATCATATTATCACAAATGAGAGAGACATATGTTAATGAGGGGCATGGTGGGAAATGTCATGGTTGCAAGGAGATAAAAAAATTGTCATTATCCATGTGTATAGTACATCACAGTGGAGAAATTGCTAGTCACTTCCCAGTTATTATGAAAGCCAGCAATACATCGCTATGTACATTAAAATTTTCAAAACCAAGTACTCACAAACTGCTGTATAGTATTAGGTGAAACTTTAGATGATGCTGAAGAAAACCATCATTGATATCTGAATTGTAAGATGTACATCTTGAGACATATTCATTGTTAGTTATATAATTAGTTAAATGAATGTCCATAATGTTTCATATGTCTATTAATATCTCAGCAAATGAGCACTTAGAATGGAATTTTGTTATCATGCAAAGCTCAAGTCTAGCTGAACAAAAATGACCTGACTCTATATGTCTAGGATGGACAGTTTTCAAGATACAAAAAGTTGTTTTAGGAACTTTAGAGAAAATTTTATTTTGGGGTTTGTGCACATTACAGCATCTTACATCACTGGTATAAATACTATGAATGCACTGGCTAGTATTACTATAAAGATGGCTTGCTTATTGATTACATTGCTGTTTTAACATTTTAATGCAATTGACTGTTCAAAAGATATTTATACTTGTTTGGCTTACACTTTCTTAATGTGATTCTTCAGAAAATACTGTGGAGTTTCAGAATGTGCATAGTATGCTAGAGATGTGACATTCCACAATTAAGAATTTTACTGAGTCAAGCTCTTTGCACTGTTTGATTTTTTTTTTTTCTGTGTATCTTTTCGTATTTAATCAGAGATGTATCATACTGTAAGTTCCATTTTACATTTAGTCTTTCTTTTGGGATGGATCTCAACTTCATTGCATTTCAATGAGCATTTGTATTGTGTATGACGGGGAACAGTCAGTGTATAGCTGTCTTTTTATGCTTTCAAAATAGTCCAGACCTGCTTTGCAAATTTGGGATACTTAAGAGACACAGAGCTGGCTATGTTTTTCACTTACATCAATGACCATCAGGGTTGGAAATACAACCTGTACATGTTCACTACAATGTTAACGAAGAGGTGAAACCTCATGTAGGTAGATCTGTCACTGTTCTGCATAATGTACTCAAGGGTACTTCATGCAATCTGGGCCTGATAAGTGGCACATCCTCCCTAAAGATTTCAACACAGTGCCATATATCAGTGTCAGGCCCATTTGAAACCTGGCCAGTATAGTATTGGGTCTGTTTCAGAGTTCTGATCTTACATTTTTTTTCACTGAGACATCACTAGATAATAACTTTGGTCCATTATTGTTATCTTAGCACCCACTGGATTCTTTGAAATACAATGCTTAGAATTAACTCAGTCTTGGTTCGGGTTGAGATTATTTAGCAATTCACCACTAAACTGAAAACAGATCAAAGATGGTTTTATAACACCTGATTTTTTGCAATTGACTGCAAGCACACCAATACCTTCGAACCTACCATCCATCTAGTACTGTGAAAATATTCCTTCACAATCATTTCCTTGTCTACCTGATGCTTATGTCTCCTAGGTGTCTCATCTCCGCTAATTTCAACATCAGAGATTATGAGGAGTTACTGACTTCTGCAAAATAATTAACTTGTTTTATAAAGGGGTTTCAGGTTTTATCTAGTGGTTATCTGTTGTACTCATATATGCAGGTGCTCTATGAAGGGATTCAATTTCACCTTAGAGGATCACCTCTGCTACTGATATATTTATAAACACTCTAGATTTGGTTATCCAAACAGGTATTATGACTAGGGATTTGAACGTGGTCAGATCACTTGATCATTTGATTAATAATTGATCAACCATTGACTTGGGCTTAATGCAATGAAGGATACTTTGTTAGATTGCCTATGATATGTGTAAAATCCTGCCTTGCTCTATCAGCTTCAAGACTGCAATGTCACTAGTCAGTAAGATTGAATGAGGGATATAGTCAGGCTCTAAATTACTCACTTGACTTTTCAATCCCACACTATGACCAGCTGATCTATTTTGTTTCACATTTGTCATAATTTGAGTTTGACCTCCACAAACTGAGTAGGGCAAGTTGAGAGAGGGAGTTCAAATAATACTCAAGTCTGATTTCTGCTTAAGGATACAATTGCCCAGGATAATATCACTTTTTTTTCAAGCAAGCTGAGCTCTTAAAGACAAAATCTGAATAATCACTAAGGGAAATCACAACAGCGGCAAATCAACCTGCTGCACTCTTTTGAATTGTGAGAAGGCTATGAAGTCAGGCTTGACCCATAACCAGGAAGGGTTTATTTAGTGAGGAAAGAGATCTAGCTGCTGAGCACTTTGGACCACAAAGCTTGCCTTGATCCGACTGGTGGTTCCATAAGGTGCTCACTGAACTTATGTAGTTGGTGCTATGCAGTTGAACCCACCATTAGGCTGGTGCAAGTTTTGTGCACCCAGTTTCTTTCATTTCATCCCCATTGTTTTCAGTATGTGCACTTCTAATTCTGGATTCAATTCTAGTCCAACCAGGCTTGTTCTCGAATGTCTGGATGTAATAGTGCCAGTCCTTTGCCAGCCTGTCTGTATCTGTCTTGGAGATGGTGCATTTCCAACTCAGCTAGAGGGGACCTTAATTGCTTCTGTCATCAAAGCAGGAGGGTTTAAATTATGAAAAGCCAAACAACCATTGTCCTAATTCCAACCTTCCTTTTGTATTTAATGTTTTTGAGAAAGAAGTGTGTCAACAACTGGGCTTATATTCCAGAGGTAATAAATTCAGTGATAATTTCTGCTACATGTTTCACACTAAATACCAATATGAGACTGCTGTTAATAAGATCTTTAATGATCCAATTACAACAAGTAATCAATGTCATTATTTTCTGCTGATCCATGTTGGTCTCTCTACAGCATTTGACTTAGTGGACAAACCCATTTTGCTGGATTATTTGGTGCATTACTGCAGCATCTCTGACATAGTCTTCAAATGCCATGTCTCCCATCTCTCTTGATGATCTGAGGGAGTAATATCAACTGTTAATTTCTATGCTTTCTACTCTTTTGTCTGTGGAGTGTAACAGAGAGAGTGCCAGACTTAGTCTACATCTGTTTACCATTTACATCGATCCACTGGAGGATATGCTTCAGCAAACAATTTACAGTAACAGTGCTATGCTGCAGATTAACAGCTATCTCTATTATTTCCTTGGAAGTATGAAGCAACTCATAGCCAATTTGTAAAATACTTTGAATATATCCATTTGTAGAGAGTTGCTAGTTGAGTTACATATATCATCACGATGGTGGCTATACAAATTCATACCTCACTTTAGGATTCTTCAGCTCCAGTTTTGTTTTCCAATGTCATCTCTAGTGGAGACAGGCTGTAATTCAAGTGTAAGGTGCTTGACATTGGAGTAATTAATGACAACAGGCTGATATTAAGGCATCACATTTCAGTGGGTGTCAAAGTCTATTTCCTCCATCTCAAGACCATTGCCTTCACCAAACAAACTTTTTTCCACCCTCTGATTACCATACTATGGTACTTGCCCTAGTCAGCACCTTCCATACTACTGCAATACTTGGTACCTGAGGCTTCTGAATTCAAATAGAGTTGCATAGTGCTTGTGTAATATCCTGATGTCCAGTAACTAAACAAAGTCTCAAAATAGCATCATGCTATGCTACTTCTAAAGGAACTGTACTAGATGCCATTAAAGAAGTGGATCATGTGTACAGGTATACTTCTGGTTTACTTGACCTTACATGGTAGGGTGCCCCTATTTGCAGGACATGTATTACACAGAACCTAGAAGGCACTAAGGGCACTATTACAGGGCCAAAATTATTATCAGTCCTGGGCTCATCACCTGTGATTTGCTTCCCAGCAGTAGTTATTGGTTCTGGCAAGCTACCAGACATAATGTCATGCATCTTACTATTCTGGCAGTCTAGTAAGCATACGTGTATTCATCTAAATAACAAAGCTGCATAATCAGTTTTGCAAACTTATTCACCAAAATATTTTGGCCCATGTTTCGTAAGACCTACTATAATCCAGGAATATGGCAGCTACTTATGTACCCTTGACCACAGCACCTAGGACCATCTTCCCAAATGAGAAGCCATTAGATACAGTGGCATCTTTCTTTTACTTTTGCTTTCACTAGCCCTATATTTGAGTTTATTTCAATTTATCATTTAACCTAGAAATCACCACTTTCCATAAAATGACAAATGCAGTTTATGAGGCTAAACAGTCTTTAATTCACCACATTAATGCCATTGTTCGCTCTACTTAAGGACACTACAGCACTGTACTTTGCCTTGGATTAAGAGAATTTCTTTCTGCCAGTGCTAATTGCCCAATGTAGGTTGGTCAATTAGTGAGGAACAAAGAAATTCTGATTCAAAGGCACCATTCTGCATGTGTGCAACTACACACACACACACACACACACACACACACACACACACACACACACACAAACACACCCAGACAGACACCCACATACCCACAAACACACAGATACACACACACATACACACACGTGCTAGACATGCTTACACCCAATTTTTCCTTCTACTATCTATGTATTGTACTGCAACTACCCAGACAGGCTGACACACACACTCACACACACACACACACACACACACACACACACACACACACACACACACACACTCTCTCAGTCTCACATATTTCCCTACAGATATGAACACACACTTATACAAATGCGCACACTGATACACTACCATTCCATGCATTCAATGGACTTATCTGCACAATAAGAACTTCCATAGGAGCTAATAGTAGATGGCTGCCAAAAGCCAGCATTCATTTTTTCTTTGTAGAGTTAAATCTTATTCACCTGAGCAATTGCAAAGAGGGCTCTGTGAAACATTCTAAGGGAGATTACATTGCTAATTATAGTTAGCCATTCCACTGGACTGCCACTTTAGCGTGCAGCTTCGCCAATGAGGCTGATCTGTGCACTAAGCACCCCCCGCCGAAAGGAAAGCCATAGAGGGAGGCCAGGCTGAGAACTGGGAAGGCTTACTTGGATGATGAAACTTTTTGAGATAAGGCTCACGCATCATGGTAAGCCATTCTGAACCCCTGGGTTGGTTAGTTCCACTCTAGTGACAGCTGTTCTCTGACATTTCTACTATACACATGTGAAGTAATTAAGTGAAGTGACTTCCCTCTTCCCTCTGTCAAGCGAATATTTATTTATTTAACATTTGTTGACTGGGAATGTCCAACTGAGCAATAGTCCTTTTTCAGCAGAGGCTTGGAGAGAATATCTCCACAAAAGTAAAGGAAAATTAACATAGAGGTTTAACAAAATATAACTAAATTGTCAAAACATTACAATATTAAATAGAGAAATACAGAGTAAAATACACTTGAATACAAAACAATAAAGCTGTGTATAAATGTCTGCTGTTAGTAGTTAAGAAATTAACATGAAACCAACCTGATATTTACATTAGCGGAAAATGGCAATAGAGATGAGAACATGCAGAGTATAGGAAAGGAAAAATATTAAAGAAAGAAAGAGAAAAGGGGGGGGTAGAGGTTGAGAGAGCTGAAGCAACCAGAAGAAAATGGAGAGCTAGAGCAAGGTGTAGACCAAGTTGCAGGAGGTTGAAACAAGAGAGTTAATGAGGATGAAGAATAGAGGGGTCCAAAAACATGAGCTTAGAAGGTATTAGGTGAAGAAGAATCAGGCAGCATTTTTACACTGGCATTCACAGTTGTAAAGTTGATAAACTATGAGAGTTTTTTGCATTCATGTGAGTGAGTTATATTTCTAACGATCAGAGAAAGCTTATTCCAAGCTAAGGCAGGACTGTAGCTATAAAGGGTTTGGCCTATTGACCTTTTAGGCTTATGTATGTCTAAGTGTTGTTGATCATCACTCCTAAGGGTTCTTGTTGGAGAGTATAGAGAAATGAGAGAGGAGATGCCAGGGCAGATAGAAGTCTTATAGAGGATAGAGTGTATGTTAAGAAGTTTGGATGATAGCAGTTGATTAGTGAAATCTAACAAATGTAAGGCTTTAAGAGAGTGACAGTGATGTGAGTATAAAGTCTGATTAGCCGCAAACCTGGTGATTTTGCTGTAGGTGGCTTCAGATTTAGTTAAAAGCCTGGTCTGTAAGTTGGTAAGGATTTGTGAGCTATAGGGGAGACTGGCGAGAAGACTAGCATAAACAAGACAGATACGAGAGTCCTTAGTAGGAACTTTTTGTTTCTTTAAAGTAATCCAAGTTTTTGGTGGGTTTTCTTCATGCAATGATGGACATGGAGGTCAAATTTAAGTTGATCATCAATAATAGCCCCATTTAACTTAGTATGTGTTTCAACATTAATGACAGTATTGTTAGGAGACGTTGTAGCAAAGGTGGGTTTGAGATGAGACAGTGTTTTAGGGAGGAATAGTAATAATAATAAATGATTAATACTAAAAATAATAATTACTAATAATAGTAATAGGAATAACTTATATCATTTCTGTTTGGAGCTTTGTGCTGCTGTAGTCTTTAACCTATATTTATTACAAAGGAACACGCTAAAGTGCATTTCTTTTTTGTTCTTCTTACTGTCCTCCACTAACTTTCACAATTTCATGCTTTTTGAACAGCCTACTATAATCCTTTTTAAAATAACCATCAGACAATGTTCTTAATATATCATCATATTACTCTTTTTTCAACCTTTGCCTCCTTGCTGCATTTGAACCATAGTTTCTTATCCCTCACATTCATACAAGGATTAATAATCCATTCTTCTGCTTTAACTTGTTTTTTTTTTCAAATTCATTAAGACTGTTATGCTCTCTATCATGTATCAATATTTAACTTACTTTCTTATGTCATGTACTGATTTAATCATAGTTTCATCTCTTTACTTTTTACAGGCATACAATAATTTAGTCAAAAATGCACTTTCTTATATTCCACACTGTTTTTGTCTCATTTTCCTTAAGTCCCAATCCCACCCAAAAACAAGGTGGTCTGTATTTTCTAAAAGTAATGTGTAATAAACGGTAAAACATATCATTACTGTTTACATGTATGATGACATGAGTAACACAAAGATATTCAAAACATGGTAGCTAAATATACCTCTCAAAAGGGGTTGTTCAAAGACATTTAAACAGTTCTTCCAAGCCCAAAATACATTGTGAAAATTGTATTTAAAAAGAAGTGTATTTTAAAGTCCTCTTGGCAAAACAAACCTTTTTTTTTTAATCCTCTGGCAAAAGAAACCTTCATCTGATGTTGTCCTGCAGAGAACAATAACCTCTAACTTTGTCAATAAACCATGCATGTCATTTCTTTTCTAAATATAATAACACCAAAAAACACAGTGGTAAACTGACAGCAAATCAAGTGACCGTTTCTAGTGCTTGCACATGCAATGCTGAGGTTAGAGCTGGCTGTACATTTTCTTCACTTCTTACTATATCAACCTCTAAAATCTGAGAGCACTACAAGCTTTTCTAATTATTTTATAGTGCTTGGACCTTAACACATAGCACATTATCTGTCAGGCAAGATTGATGACTGGATAACAAAATTATTAAGAAATGCATGGAATCAAAGCAATGCTGCCTCACAAGTCCCCCTTTATTACTTCACGCTAGCAAAACTATAGTTTTATGAAGGGCTAATAATAGAAAGCATTAATAATAATAAATGTAGAAAAAACATTATCAAAATGTTAAAACAAAGCTGAACTAAGCAAAGACTGCAGTGAAAATCATACTATGATTGAGGGCATTACAACACCTACCTAATACAGTTACATTTTAAACTGAGTTGTGCAATCTCTGGAAATATTGAAGTGTGTTTCAGTGCCATGGCAGCTATAAGCTATATTGCAGTTCAACAGTTTATGTAACCTTTACAAAGATACTAATTGCAAGAAGTACTTAAATGTCAACAGCTTTCTTAATATGCTTACTTAATATGGTCAACAAAAAAGCTGTTGATATTGGTGTGAGATTGCTACTACAATACAAGAACATAGAACTATGCCCCTTTCCTGATACCGTGCAATTTCTGACGATATATTTAAGTAGCAGGGGCTATGGAAGAACAGCTCATAGGTGAGTGTGTGTGTGTGTGTGTGTGTGTGTGGGGTTCACCCATGCAAGAACATTGTTCTTGATTTGCATGCTGCAAATTTTCTGGCGTGTGTTTTGCATTGTTGGAGTTTTTTTTTTTTTTTTGCTCAGTCTTTTTGTGCTTGAATCTATGGGAGTATTGATTAATGTGTGTGTGTGTGTGTGTGTGTGTGTGTGTGTGTGTGTGTGTGTGTGTGTGTGTGTGTGTGTGTGTGTGTGTGTATGTGTGTGTGTGTGTGTGTGTGTTCATTTGTGTAGATATATACATACATACAGAAAGACAGAGACATACAGACACAGACACACATGCACAAAGGCTGTAATAAATGCACGTTACTGATGTAACATGACCAAGAGTACTGAAAAGCATATCTATCTATGGTTGCAGTTACGAAGAGCGAAACCTCATATGAGCGAATACCTTTTTAGTGATGTAAAAACAAGTGAATGCTCAAGTAAGCAAACATTGGTTTTAATGGTGGTTTTGTCGACTGCTTTTTGTATGACATCACATTGCAATGGGGTAGGGGAATTTGCCTTTACCAGACTGTTGTGAGACCTCTGAGTTGGTATATAATTAGCAGGGGTTGGGGGTGCAGGGGGCTTGTCCCCTACAAAAACATTACTTTTAGGTTGTGCAGTTTTCGATCTTTTTAGATTCACTCTAAATGATCGGTCTACCATCTAGTGAGTGTTCTATATTTCACGGGACAATCATATGTAGATATCACACTGAAAAAGCCTCTTTGAAGCCAAAACCTTAGTCTGTTGTTGCTGCTAGATTGAATTAAAGGACTGCAAGTACTTATTGTGCGTGCCAGAAGCATGTGTACTTCAAATGCATACATACATTACTTTATAAACATAAATATATATGTATGCATGTTTTATGCATACAAACATATCCATACTGTACACTATATACACTTACACACACACACACACACACACACACACACACACACACACACATACACGCAGATATATAAAAAAAGTGTATGTGTATGTATATATATATATATATATATATATATATATATATATATAAAATGTGTGTGTATGTATATATATATATATATATATATATATATATATATATATATATCTATATATATATATATATATATATATATACATATATATATATATATGTATATATATATATATATATATATATATATATATATATATATATATATATATATATATATATATATACATATATAGATAGATATACACATATAAATGTATATACATTCTTACAGACACACGCATATATGCATTTGTCACCTGACTCATAGCTATAAAGGATCCACAAAATAGCCCACTTACCAGATACATACCTGTTTATATAAAGCATTTTATTAACTGTGTTATATTTTTTCTGATAAGGCTGTAATTTTACCCTTTATTCCTGTCATTTATTTCTTTTTGTCTGTCATTTATGTCCCATAATTTTACAGTCAGTGTTACAGAACTAGACAGAACAGGAAGTGGATTCCTGTGCATGCACAGTGGGGATTTAGGAAAAAAGTATTTACACACACACACACACACACACACACATATATATATATATATATATATATATATATATATATATATATAAATATATATGAATGTGTGTGTGTGTCTGCAGAGGCAAAAAACACACAGGGATACTGACTTTGACCTATAACCTTTAAGGCCATTTTATTGTTGAGTCAAACATCCAGGTTATAATAAATAAGTGCATTAATCCTACGTCTGGCCTTCATCTGATTATTAGATTCTCATTAAAACAGTGAACCCCAAATAAAGCTGTGTATCAAATTTTGTAAACGATGAACCAGGATTCTAGATAACAGACATAAATCAGTAGGAAAACTAGGAGGTATAGAACTCCATAAGGTACCAGAAAGAAAGAAGGGAGAGTATGCTCAGTGCTTGACATCCTTCTGAAACTGGTGCCACAAAGTTATACCAGGATGTTTTTTACAACGACCCCCTGGAAAAAATTCTCCCTTGCTTTAATGTGCATACAATGGTAATGCAACAAGCAAAGCTGTCAGATTTGATATGAGAAAATTGCCTTCTTGCTTCTTAAAAAACTCATAAAGTGCCTGTGAGTTTCGACTGTAATAAAACAACATCAGATTAGCTGTCACAAATAGCTAGTGAGAGGGTATAGTGATTGCTAAAGATAAGTCTGATGATTTAGGAGATCTTTAATTTTTCGGATGGTTTCTTTTAAGGGCTTCAGCATAAGAAGGTCTGCGTGTTTGTAGTGAGCTATGTGTGTGTTGAGCTTTATTTCTTTTGCAATATGCATCTGTATTCATGCAGTGTTTTATTTTTGTGTAGTGTATCTTCAGCTATTCCTTTTAGGTCAAACAAGATTCTCCTAGGGTAGAATGTCTACATTCTCCTGGTGTGGTGACTGTTTTGGCTTCATGTTATTCACTTCTTTTCTCTTCCTACAGTGCCGTGTTTTTTAAACCTGGTATTTATTCTTTCGTTTTCGTCATGGGAGGGGATAACTGTTTTACCTTACTGGACATCGTTCACTTACTGCTCAAGTATTGTGTCTAAATTTGTATTCAGTGTATGGCTCAATTCTGGTTCTTGTTTTGTTCTGTTTCTTTATTATTTGACGTAGTAGTACATTTGGTATATGTATTTCTGGAGATTGATGTTGTTTTTTATTGATTTACTTTTTTGGAGGCTGCAGTAGCTTTTTCCATGATATCACATGCATAGAAGAAATTTAATACAAACGTAAATAGCACTTTGATTAGTCAGTTTTCTTTGTCTGAGAGATAAAGAAAATACAGAGAGTTTGATATAAAGAGCTATAGACAGATAGCTATATATAACCATATATATATATATATATATATATATATATATATATATATATATATATATATATTTATATGGAGAAACAGTCACTAAGCCCAGTCCACGTAATATATGCAAAAAACCAAATTAGAAGGAGCACGACCACCTTGTATCAGCTTAGACTTCTACAATATGAAGAATTCCAAAGTCCAAATGAATAAAAAACAAATTTATTAATAAAATATGAGCGCTTTCGCGGACACCACATCTGCTTCTTCAGACATACTCATACAAGTGCTTACAACTCTTTATATGCATCCTGTTACCTAATTAGTTCAATAAATCAATTAACAATCAGTAATAATGGGCATCCAATAAGTCTAAGATGTAATGCAAACTCTCATATGACATACCAAATATTACTAAAACTACTATATTACTAGAAATAATACAGCAAGACAAATACTAAAAAGCCAACAGGCTAATCAATTAGCTACCCTAACAGAACTGTATCTAAAAACTATAAAATATATATAAGCAATTAACTACCTGAGTGTTCTAGCTCTGAGATGAGGCTTGAGAGAAACACTCTCATTGAGTCCTCTACCTCTATGCGCAGCAAGCCTTAGTATCCATTTAACCTCAGCCTGCTCAGTCAAATTTATTATATTGCCCAATCTAATATTCTCCAATTGTATATGCAATACTTGAAATCGAAAGACGTGGTCGGCGCCCTTTTGCAAAGTGTGTCTAGCTAAAGCGCTGTATTCCTGCTCCCTTGAAAGACAATATGCATGATCTCTTATACGCTCCCTGAGGGTCCTGTTGGTTTTCCCAACGTAAAAATTAAAACAGACTAAGCAGTGTGCCACATAAACCACATTTTTAGAGTTACAGGTACTGTCATTACGTAGTTCCCATAGATGGCCTGTGTCTGGATGTTTAAAGAAACATGACTCATCTATGGACCTACACTGCAGACACTTCCCACACATCTTAGTTCCCCTAAAACATCTAGATACTACAGAATTAGGGACAAATGAGTCATTGTAACAAAGTTGTTGCTTAAGGCTTTTCATGTTCTTGTACGTGAAAGTAGGATAATCCCCTACTATGTCTCTAATCTTGTCATCCACAATAAGTATGTTCCAATTAGATGTAATGGCATTCCTAACTTTATCAATGTTGTTACAATAAGGAAGAAATACTGATTCTTTCCTAGATCTAGAAGCCACTGCATCAAACTGCTCCCTTCTACTTGAATAATAAGGTTTCACCTTGGTGTGTCTCAACTTACTCACTTGAGAGTATACCTTCGTGACCTCCTGCTGGCTATACCCCCTTCCCATAAGGCCTAGCTGGAGATTGTGGAGTTCATCACTCAAAAGTAAATCCTCACAACACAGCCTCGATGTCCTCATCACCTGCCCTTTAATAATATTGTTAAATACCATTGGATTATGCATACTGGACCTATATAAATAGGCTGGCCTATAACAAGGTTTGCGATATACCTTGGTCTTAAAATAATTATTCTCCCGGTATATGGTTACATCCAAATAACTAATAGTATCTACCGAAAATTCTAAAGTAAACTTCAAAAAAGAACTCACAGTATTCATTTGATAGAAAAAAGAAATAAGCACATTGTCCGTTCCCTTCCACAAAAAGAAGAGATCGTCCACAAATCTCCTGTAAAAAACTATGTTGGGATGATTAAGCATATACTTATCCTCCCAGGCAACCATGACCAAATTAGCATAACTGTTGGCACAACTAGTGCCCATAGCTACACCCTTACGTTGCCTATAGCATACATTATGGAAGAAAAAGATATTGCATTCCAACACTTGTTCTAACAGAAGACAAAGAAAATCTATCTTGCTGTTATCAATCAAATTACATTCAGCTAATAGCGATCTCAATATATCTATTCCCTCTCCATTGGGGATACAAGTAAAAAGTGATACAACGTCCACTGTTACCAACAGTATACTATCTAAAGTATCTAATTCTGATGTAAAAAGATACAAATCAGTCAAAAATTGCTCAGTATCCCTAAGCACATAAGTATAACCAGATAACACTTTTTTTAACTCATGATCCAAATAAATTGATAATGGTTCAGTGAGCCATCCTGAACCTGACACTATGTCTAAAAGATGGTTCTACTGGATTTTTATGTATTTTTGGTAACCCGTGTAACCTTGGTACTGTGGGATATTATACACAGAAAATAATCAAACAATTCACCATTAATAATGTTCATAGACTTGCATTCAAGTAAACTATTATATATACTATCTTGCAAATGATGTACAATACTTAATGGTACTACTTCATAGGCTTCATCAGCCAACATCTCTGACATAGTCTTATTATAATAATCAGAATCCAATATTAAAACTGGACCACCCTTGTCCGCAGGACGTATAACAATGTCACCATTGCATTTAAGTTTATTGAGTGCATACTGTTCATTCTTGGTTAAATTATTTCCTTTAATGTCCATAAAAAAATGAAAGTCATTGTATAGACTGTTTTCCACAGCTTTAAGAAAAGTCTCAATACTAGCCGGCAAATGTGGAACAAATAAATTTTTGCGTTTGAAGCAATTAGCATAATTGTTAGAATCTGCTACAAATAACATCTTTAAGGCTACATTGTGTGTAAACAGCCTAACAGATAAAACTGCTTCACTTATGTCCATATTTGAAGTCGGTATAACATTCATACCTTTGTTCAGTAGTTCTAACTCATCCGGTGTCAATGTGTATTTAGAGATGTTCCATACTAAACATCCTGATTCCATATTCTCTTCAGCTTACGTTGTTGATGATGATTTGGTGATTCTTTCCTCTTTGCTCCCCTTGCCACATCTGAATCGACCGACCTCTTCCTCCCAGTTCTTATGGGCAAGGGAGCTGCAGGAAAATTTTGAGCCTCCGCTCTATCTAGCTGGATCTTACGTCTAACAACGCTGGTCAGACTATTAGAATCATTAGTACTACCAACACGCTGAAGCTCAGGTAATACTTCATCGGATGTAGTATACACAGAGTTAATAGAATGTGGAGACGTAAAACCACTGGTCAAAGCTGGTATCTGTTGATTATTCTGACTCACCACCTCAACTTCCTGTCGCTCCATCTCTTCAGACCTGGAACGCCCATCTTCTTCCTGCTCTTGAGGTTTGCCACTAATGATAGGTTCAGAATTGACAACACTCCATGTAGGTTCCTCCCTACCAAGTAAATTGGTGTGACTGCGAACCACAGATTCATCAGTGTTGGCCACATTCAAAGATTTCGGCCACACAAAGACATTTTGCTTAGCAAAGTGATCAATGTCTCTGTTGAGTTTTCTTTTTTTATGCTCAAGAAGATTACCTTCATATCACAACACTCTGTCTATGAGTTCATGCATAAATATCTCAGTTGAGTCCCACCCATAAATTTCAGTTAACTTTGTTTGCTGTTCAACAATCTGTCTCCTCAAATCAAATTCAATGGGTTGAAAGAATTCTAATAGTAGTTGTAAATATGCTTTACTAGCATTTAAGTTTATTTGTTGCCATTGTAACATGAACATTATTAATGGTGAATTGTTTGATTTTTTCTGTGTACAATATCCCACAGTACCAAGGTTACACGGGCTACCAAAAATACATAAAAATCCACTAGAACCATCTTTTAGGCCCATAGTGTCAGGTTCAGGTTGGCTCACTGAACCATTATCTATTTATTTGGATCATGAGTTAAAAAAAGTGTTATCTGGTTATACTTATGTGCTTAGGGATACTAAGCAATTTTTGACTGATTTGTATCTTTTTACATCAGAATTAGATACTTTAGATGGTATACTGTTGGTAACAATGGACGTTGTATCACTTTTTACTTGTATCCCCAATGGAGAGGGAATAGATATATTGAGATCGCTATTAGCTGATTGTAATTTGATTGATAACAGCAAGGTAGATTTTCTTTGTCTTCTGTTAGAACAAGTGTTGGAATGCAATATCTTTTTCTTCCATAATGTATGCAATAGGCAATGTAAAGGTGTAGCTATGGGCACTAGTTGTGCCAACAGTTATGCTAATTTGGTCATGGTTGCCTGGGAGGAGAAGTATATGCTTAATCATCCCAACATAGTTTTTTACAGGAGATTTGTGGACGATCTCTTCTTTTTGTGGAAGGGAATGGACAATGTGCTTATTTCTTTTTTCAATCAATTGAATACTGTGAGTTCTTTTTTGAAGTTTACTTTAGAATTTTCGGTAGATACAATTAGTTATTTGGATGTAACCATATACCGGGAGAATAATTATTTTAAGACCAAGGTATATCGCAAACCTTGTTATAGGCCAGCCTATTTATATAGGTCCAGTATGCATAATCCGATGGTATTTAACAATATTATTAAAGGGCAGGTGATGAGGACATCGAGGCTGTGTTGTGAGGATTCACTTTTGAGTGATGAACTCCACAATCTCCAGCTAGGCCTTATGGAAAGGAGGTATAGCCAGCAGGAGGTCACGAAGGTACACTCTCAAGTGAGTAAGTTGAGACACACCAAGGCGAAACCTTATTATTCAAGTAGAAGGGAGCAGTTTGATGCAGTGGCTTCTATATCTAGGAAAGAATCAGTAATTCTTCCTTATTGTAACAACATTGATAAAGTTAGGAATGCCATTACATCTAATTGGAACATACTTATGGTGGATGACAAGATTAGAGACATAGTAGGGGATTATCCTACTTTCACGTACAAGAACATGAAAAGCCTTAAGCAACAACTTTGTTATAATGAATCATTTGTCCCTAATTCTGTAGTATCTAGATGTTTTAGGGGAACTAAGATGTGTGGGAAGTGTCTGCAGTGTTGGTCCATAGATGAGTCACGTTTCTTTAAACATCCAGACACAGGCCATCTATGGGAACTACGTAATGACAGTACCTGTAACTCTAAAAATGTGGTTTATGTGGCACACTGCTTGGTCTGTTTTAAGTTTTACTTTGGGAAAACCAACAGGACCTTCAGGGAGCGTATAAGAGATCATGCATATTGTCTTTCAAGGAAGCAGGAATACAGCGCTTTAGCTAGACACACTTTGCAAAAGGGCGCTGACCACGTCTTTCAATTTCAAGTATTGCATATACAATTGGAGAATATTAGATTGGGCAATATAATAAATTTGACTGAGCAGGCTGAGGTTAAATGGATACTAAGGCTTGCTGCGCATAGAGGTAGAGGACTCAATGAGAGTGTTTCTCTCAAGCCTCATCTCGGAGCTAGAACACTCAGGTAGTTAATTGCTTATATATATTTTATAGTTTTTAGATACAGTTCTGTTAAGGTAGCTAATTGATTAGCCTGTTGGCTTTTTAGTATTTGTCTTGCTGTATTATTTCTAGCAATATAGCAGTTTTAGTAATATTTGGTATGTCATATGACAGTTTGCATTACATCTTTGTCTTATTGGATGCCCATTATTACTGATTGTTAATTGATTTATTGAACCAGTTAGGTAACAGGATGTATATAAAGAGTCGTAAGCACTTGTATGAGTATGTCTGAAGAAGTGGATGTGGTGTCCGCGAAATCGCTCACATTTTATTAATAAATTTGATTTTTATTCATTTGGATTTTGGAATTATTCATATTGTGGAAGTCTAAGCTGATACAAGGTGGTCATGCTCCTTCTAATTTGTTTTTTTGCATATATATATATATATATATATATATATATATATATATATATATATGTATATACATAGAGAGATAGAGAGACAAAGAGCACAGAAAGAGAGAGAAAGGTATTGAATAATGAGTACTATAAACACACTCTCTGGTACTCTGGGTTTTGCAAATAAGTTTGTGTGATGGGTTACAAACTATGAGTCATAAAATGAGTTTCATTATTCCTACCTCTCACCTTGCCTGATTTTCACAGACTGTCCAGATTTTTGCCTCATATTTTGGTCTGTTCCTGATAAAAATATATAGTTTTTTGGCCAAACTTTGAGGATTTAAATCACTAAATACTTTCCCTATTTTTGGGGCCTTTGTCCCCCAGTTATTTGTGGCTTTGTCCAGATTTCTTGCACTGAGAGTTTAATAGGTATGTCCTTACTTTATTCAGATATATCATTTATTTTCGTGTCTATATTATAACAACAAACGATCAAATGATCGAACCTTGTTATATTGAACTCAAAAGTTCGACTTCACAACACACCAAAACTACCAGAACAGCGATTTTATTTCCCAGAGAAAAAAATTGCTGCCCCCCCCCAAAAAAAAAAAAACATTCAAACATTACATAAAGTGGGGGGCTTCGTCCCCCCCACACCCCCCCCTACTTAAATATACCAACTCCGAGATCGCACTACAGTGCCGAAAACGGCAAAGTGATGAAAGCGTCCTAGCGACTTCTTTCCCAGGGAAAGAATTCGCTTATATGTCGTTTCATCATTTTGCATTCTCGACATTTGAAGTTTGACCAAGACACATTCGACAAAATGCCTCTTCAGTCTTCTGATAGGAACCCTTATTTTCTTAGGTTCATACGGTCATAGGTTTATGCTGCTACGGTTACTGTTTTTGCATCATGTTATTCAATTCCTGACTCTTCCTACAGTACTTTTTTCTATCTCTGGTGTTCATGCTTTCAATTTCTTCAGCAGATAGCATTTTTTTTTTTTTTTTACCTTTTTGGACATTGTTTGCTTACTGCTCAAATATTGTACTTAAATGTGTCCTTTTTTTCTACTTTTATTACTGAAAAATGTGTACAGTTTATGTGTGAGTCCTGATTCCTGTTGTCTGTTTTGCTTCATGTTACTCACTTCCTGTCTATTCCCACAGCTAACGACTGCAAGGGCCCTTATAAGCCTAGCCATGCATGCTGAATATGATCCACAAACTTGATTTATACAGAGGTGATTTACTGACTGCCTCTGAGCATCAGTGTCATAGTAGCCAGACCAGGGTAAATTACTGATTACCCATTCATTGGTCCAAGTTGCACGTAAGTAGGGTTAGGGAAGAACTCTGCTTCACATGGATGGGGAGCCTGTTCCAGAGAATGGGAATTTTCGGAGAAATATATCTACCTGTCCAACAAGTCCACGTAAACAAAATTTAGGTCTTTTGATCTAGCAGTTTTGATGCTGTTTGTTTTGTTGATATGAAAAAGGTTCATCAGAACAGAGTCTAGGGATGTCTTGCATGCCAAGCAAATATTACCTCACAGTAGTCTGTATGATACAGAGTAAAGAAACAGGGCACAGAGGTGATCAGTGAAGTTCATTTTGTTTTCTTCCTGTATTGTTTTTGTAAGGAACCTTTGTGGATGTTCCAGTTGCTGCAAATGTCTGGTCAGGCACATATCAAAGGGGGCATTATACTCTATGATGGGTCTGATGACGGTATGATGACCTCTCTTGAGATAGATGTCATACCCTTACTTATAGGTTTAGAAACACAGAATGACTGTCCTACCACCATGGACACATGTTCACTGAAAACTAAATTACTATCTACATGAGTTCCCAGATCCCTGACTAGTGAATCAACGTTTAATGGTGTTTTTATTGATAATGTAGTTACCCAGGGTGGCTGAATTCCCAATGGCACTATAATGCATTTCATAGCATCGAGATTTAAGCCATGGCTTTGGCACCAAGCATTTATCTGTGTTAGATCTTCCTGAAGGGTTTTCTTGTCTGGGTGGAATTCATTGACTGTTCCCAGTTTGAGATCATCTATAGACTTGGTCAGCCAAAGCCTTTTGACATTGGTTTTGACCTGCAAAAATTAGTTGTCAAAGAGTAATGGGCCCAGCACACCCTCCTCAGGGATTCCACTGGTGTCCAGCCTCTTTGTGGAGGTGATCTTACCATTCCTCACCTCCTCAGTCCTATATGTGAGCCCTATACAAATAACAAAAAGTGAACGGACAAAAGTGTTGAATGTATATCCAAGTGAACCAGGAATCCAGGACACCAGTTAGAAGATGTAAAAACAAGAGTCCATTTATTGTAACCAATAGTTTTAGCGCTTTCATCTCATTGTAGAGACTTCTTCAGAAACAATAAACCACATTTAATTATACTTTATATAGCCCTTCAATCAATGACATCACACTTTTAATTTGAGAATTTAAACAAACATAGACCTAAAAATATGTATCAAACCAAATTAAATGTATTTGATACATAATGCTTATGGTATTTAATATAAAATTCAAAACAAAAAATGTTCAATAAATACTGGCACAAAAGGTTTGATTTAAAACACATTAATCAATGTAAAAACTTGTAAAAATTCATTATTAACTACTGTTTTTTGTTAATGAATATATATATAAATAAATAAATATATAAACTAATTCATTTGAACATTTCTGAAAATTCTTAATACAAAATAAGAAGAAGTGTTATATTTTGTTGTTTGTATATATGAATGTCATAGACATAAACTATAAATACTTCAAATATTATTGGCCCTTTCTATAAGTAATGGTGTTAATGACACTGTTTCATTTAATCCTGGGGGAAACATAGAAGCCAATCTATACTGCCATTGGCTCTCCTTCTTTTTTAATAAGTTTTTCCAATCCCCACCTCTAGTATCTATTTTAACAGTGTCCAAAATGCCAAAAACAAATTTCTTAAATTCTAAACAAGATATACTATGTTTGTAAAGAGAATTGGTGTTCTTGTGGTTCTTTATGTCATTTAGGTGTTCATATATCCTGTTCTTAAATAGTCTTTCAGTCTTGCCTACATAGAAATGTTGACAAGTACAACATAAAGCAAGATAGACCACTCCCCTGGTGTTACAATTGCCATCTTGCAAATATACTTTACTATTCATGACGTTATTTAGCCTAATGATAGGTTCAACACAAATGTAGGAGCAATAATTACACATGCCACATCTTTTTGTACCCCGTTTGTTTTGAAGAATACAAGGTCTTTTGTATTCCAAATGTTGTTTCATGTTGAAGCCCACTTTGTTAACAAATCTGGGTGTATTGCCCAACTTCTTGTGTATACCATCATTTGTTCTAAAGATATTCCAATTTCTTTGGAAAATATTTTTAATAGCAGGGGTTCTTGTGTTGTATGTTAAAACACAAGTAGTGTGAAAATCATGTGCGTTCACCCTATCAATTGTATTGCTTTCAAAAGAACCTAATAGGGGAATATATTTTTTACCCCATTGTTGGTATACATTTTGTAAAGTAGAATTAATCAAGTCTAAAGGGTACCCCCTCTCTAAAAACATTTCCCTTAACACAGTGAATTCTGCTTCCAGATCTTCTATGTGCGAAGTCATCCTGGCAATTCGAATAGCTTGCCCTTTAATTATACTGACTTTTTGTGATATAGGATGACAACTATCAAAATGCAAATAAGCATTGCAGAATGTTTTCTTTCTAAATATTTTAGATTTAAACTGTCTATAAGATATATCTTTATATATGCAAGTGTCAAGGTAATTAATATTCATGTTGTTATACTGCAAAGTAAAAGAGAGAAAGGTAGTGCTATTATTGATGTAATTTATGAAATTGATAATTTCCTCTTCACATCCCCCCCATAAAATAAAAATATCATCCAGATATCGGAGATATAATTTAATATGGGGCCAAAATGGACCATTGAATACAAACTGTGTTTCCCAACCTAGTAGGACCAAGTTAGAATATACTGGTGAACAGTTAGCACCCATGGGGACACCAGTGACTTGTTGGTAGAATTCCCCTTCAAAACACAGAACTATATTCATCAATTCACATATTAGTAATATTTTGTCGTTCTCAAGGTCCGAGTGTTTAAAAAGTACTTCTTCAAACAAATTCATCCCTTCATCTTTGGGAATACATGTAAACAAGTCTCTTACGTCTATAGTTAGAAATAGGACGTCATCATGAAATAAATCCTGTTTGATACTTTTTAAAAATTCCCAGGAATTTTTTAACAAATGGGAGGTCTTTTGAACCACATGTTGTATGTAAAAATCAATGAACACAGATAATGAATGTATTTTCGATCCCTTTGCTGCCACAATGGGTCTAAATGGAGGCCTAGAAATATCCTTATGTATTTTTGGTATTCCAAAAAATACCGGAATTCTAGGAAATTTTGTAAAAAGAAAATCATATTCACTAGGACTAATTCTCCCTTCTTGTAAATATTCCTCCAAATGACTGTTAATTCTAGAATATGAAATATTGATTTGGTTTTTGGAAGTGTGACAATAAGTATTTTCATCAGCCAAGAGTTTTTTCATGGCATTAGAGTAGTCTTCACTTTTAAAAATGGCAATTCCCCCACCTTCGTCTGGAACCATAATACGAATACTGTGATCATTCCTGAGATCACATAAAAGATTAGATTCATTCTTAGTGAGGTTCCAATATTCAAACCTCCGATTCTGTTTAAATTCATTGTATATGTCTTCCATAACTAATTTTTCATAGGTTTCCAGTAAAGGGTGCAAGGGTGGGTTATAAATACTCTTCTTTTTTATTTTGTCAGCCATTTCTGTATGATTTGTGACATTGTCCTGCAATGATTCAAAAAGTATCTTTAAATTTAATTTTCTCACAAATAGCTTCAGAGCTTCTATACTTTCTACAAGGTCACCACTGTGGGTTGGAATAAACTTAATGCCTTTTAAAAAAAAGGCTAAAATAATCATCAGTAATGACTAAATCTGAATAATTGTAGATGGTAAACCCATCTCTCTTAAATACTATGTTTTCTTCTGGTGCAATAGAGCAAATAGAACTGTTTAACTCTAAAATGCATTCATGTGGTGTGAAAACTGATTCTTTTTCTGGGGATAGTATGTTCTGTTGTACTCCCCTTTCTTGTTGTAATGCTGTGCCAGTCTCTCCGAGCGCCTGAGAGTGGGAAAATCCCTTTCATCCAAATTATGTATATCCATTCCTTCCTCCACCCATTCATCCATCTGCCCTACATACTGGTCCCTAGAAGTGGGTGACAATCTTTGTGGAAAACCAACGCTGTCATGTCTATGTTGTTGTTTATGTATAAACTTATTTCTATTAGATGAGGTATAAGGTAATTTATGGTTCTTGTTAATGTATACCGCATTGTCCTGATAATTTTTCTGATCCCTAATAATTTTTCTTTTTTTCTTTTGAAAAATATTAAAGCATCTATTTTCCACTCTATCCAACATTTTAAAATACATAGTACTATAATGGGAAAATACTAAATCATTTCTAATTATGTTGTCCAAACTCTGTACATGCTTGAAAACATGTTCTTTTTGGACTTCATAGTAATGTACAGTTTTTCTTAAAAGACCCAAACCAATTTCATTAAAATAATCACAAAAATCAGTCATAATATCTTCTGAGTAATCAATGCCAAAAGGAAACTTAAAAATTCTTAGCCCTTGTGGCACAATCTTTAACTCGATACATTGTTTTAAATAAGCAATATCAATTTCTAGACTTTTGAATCTAAAAAGTCTCTTTTCCATGGAGAAAATTAAATCTTTTAAGGAAGCATTGTCATAGTCCTTGTCTGTATGGTGAATGTCTTGAACATTTAAATTAGGATTTTCGCTAGCAGAAAAACAAAATTTCCTTGAAAAAACTTTATCGAATCTATTAGTGGCCTCTTGCTGAGAAATTGTCACTGAACGAGAACCCGTTGTGACGCCACCATCCTTATCAACCAAATTGTTATTAGAAAGTCTGTCAGGGTTCCCAATAGGCAAAAAAACAGTACCTGTTTTAGGTCGAACAACGCCGTTCGTATGCGCATGAGAAGTATTTCCGGACTCAATAAGGATAGGAGATGGACCCAAGTCACAGCGACATCCATTAGAAATATCTTTTGTGCCATTAGAACAGTTAGAGTCAACATTTTTAGCAACGCCGTCCTGAAAGCCTTGTTTCTCTGCTTCAAAACTGCTATGAGCCATCCTAACTTGGTTAACCAAGTTTGGTTGAAGAAACGGAAGTCCCACACCATTAGTGTGATGAACACCATACCCCGGAGGCACAAACACATTACGCTCACCCATAAAGGAAGGAATATTTACATCACCGTTGTTTCTGGGTGTTAATAGATCTAAAAGCTTTGTTAGATCACCTTTTAGTTGGGAGAGTTATCCCCGTAGTTCTTTGATCTCCGCTCCATGATCCTCGGCAAGCGTAGTGTTAGATAGGTTGAATTCCCCAGAAATATCCATGGTTCAAAGTACACCAGATACAAATAACAAAAAGTGAACGGACAAAACTGTTGAATGTATATCCAAGTGAACCAGGAATCCAGGACACCAGTTAGAAGATGTAAAAACAAGAGTCCATTTATTGTAACCAATAGTTTTAGCGCTTTCATCTCATTGTAGAGACTTCTTCAGAAACAATAAACCACATTTAATTATACTTTATATAGCCCTTCAATCAATGACATCACACTTTTAATTTGAGAATTTAAACAAACATAGACCTAAAAATATGTATCAAACCAAATTAAATGTATTTGATACATAATGCTTATGGTATTTAATATAAAATTCAATATATTCAATATATATATATATATATATATATATATATATATATATATATATATATATATATATATTTATTAACAAAAAACAGTAGTTAATAATGAATTTTTACAAGTTTTTACATTGATTAATGTGTTTTAAATCAAACCTTTTGTGCCAGTATTTATTAAACATTTTTTGTTTTGAATTTTATATTAAATACCATAAGCATTATATTAAAGGGATCATTCAGAAGAACTGGAGGGTATTAAGAGCTGACAATAGGATTTGGAATACTGTTGGGGGGGTACCCCACTTTGTGTATAGGAATGGACTGAATTTGAGGTCCTTATTAGAGAAAAAACAGAACTACACAGTTAACAAGAGGGGAACAACAAAATGTGGGACTTGCCCTCAGTGTCAGTATATAACAACAGTACAGGACTTAACTTTACAGAATTTTAACAAAACTAAAATCCACTTCCAACAAGGCAATTGTAGATCCACTAATTTGATATATATGGCTGTCTGCACACATTGTCCCTGCTTTTATGTAGGGAAGACCATCAGGTGCTTACGCAACAGGATCTACGACCACCAGTATAGTATCAGAAAGAAGGACGAGACTAATGCGTTGTGGAAACATCTAAAAATTAATAAGGAATGTTCTAATTTCAGTTTTGGAATTCTTGAACTGGTTAGAGCTAATGTGAGAGGAGGAGACATTAAAAAATTAGTTAGTGATAAGGAGGTAAGATGGCAGGTAAAATTAAATGCATCAGTGTATCCTGGCATTAATGAACATGTTTCCATAAAACCCATATTGGATAATAATAAATAGACGCTCCAAATAATAATGGGACCGTCCCAGTAAATAAATAAATATACATATATATTTCTTACATATTATGACAATTAAATCTATTATGTTTTGATGGAAGCCTCATACGCACTGGCATCACAATAAGCACTGAAAAGTTTTATGTAATTTTTATGTATTTTACATTTCCTATGAAATTTTAGGTAACTACATGTACTTTTAAGCACTTGCACTTTAAATTTATAATGAGGAAAGGACATGTGATGTAATTTTTAACGTATATAATGTAGTGGTAGTGTTTTAATTAAGTGTTCTGAAGAAGTCCCTAGTGGATGAAAGCACTTAACTTCTGGTGTATTGTTTTATCGTTTGGATTAAACCTTTTGTGAATTGTGCCATTGTGTCGTGCTGGTGCTTTTTCTCTTTCTGAGGCAGGAGATTTTGCTGGTTCGCTTGTTTTATTTGTGGACTGTTCTCAGGTCGTATTTATTTAGTTGATGAATATTAATTACCTTGACACTTGCATATATAAAGATATATCTTATAGACAGTTTAAATCTAAAATATTTAGAAAGAAAACATTCTGCAATGCTTATTTGCATTTTGATAGTTGTCATCCTATATCACAAAAAGTCAGTATAATTAAAGGGCAAGCTATTCGAATTGCCAGGATGACTTCGCACATAGAAGATCTGGAAGCAGAATTCACTGTGTTAAGGGAAATGTTTTTAGAGAGGGGGTACCCTTTAGACTTGATTAATTCTACTTTACAAAATGTATACCAACAATGGGGTAAAAAATATATTCCCCTATTAGGTTCTTTTGAAAGCAATACAATTGATAGGGTGAAAGCACATGATTTTCACACTACTTGTGTTTTAACATACAACACAAGAACCCCTGCTATTAAAAATATTTTCCAAAGAAATTGGAATATCTTTAGAACAAATGATGGTATACACAAGAAGTTGGGCAATACACCCAGATTTGTTAACAAAGTGGGCTTCAACATGAAACAACTTTTGGAATACAAAAGACCTTGTATTCTTCAAAACAAACGGGGTACAAAAAGATGTGGCATGTGTAATTATTGCTCCTACATTTGTGTTGAACCTATCATTAGGCTAAATAACGTCATGAATAGTAAAGTATATTTGTAAGATGGCAATTGTAACACCAGGGGAGTGGTCTATCTTGCTTTATGTTGTACTTGTCAACATTTCTATGTAGGCAAGACTGAAAGACTATTTAAGAACAGGATATATGAACACATAAAGAACCACAAGAACACCGATTCTCTTTACAAACATAGTATATCTTGTTTAGAATTTAAGAAATTTGTTTTTGGCATTTTGGACACTGTTAAAATAGATACTAGAGGTGGGGATTGGAAAAACTTATTAAAAAAGAAGGAGAGCCAATGGCAGTATAGATTGGCTTCTATGTTTCCCCCAGGATTAAATGAAACAGTGTCATTAACACCATTACTTATAGAAAGGGCCAATAATATTTGAAGTATTTATAGTTTATGTCTATGACATTCATATATACAAACAACAAAATATAACACTTCTTCTTATTTTGTATTAAGAATTTTCAGAAATGTTCAAATGAATTAGTTTATATATTTATTTATTTATATATATATTCATTAACAAAAAACAGTAGTTAATAATGAATTTTTACAAGTTTTTACATTGATTAATGTGTTTTAAATCAAACCTTTTGTGCCAGTATTTATTAAACATTTTTTGTTTTGAATTTTATATTAAATACCATAAGCATTATGTATCAAATGCATTTAATTTGGTTTGATACATATTTTTAGGTCTATGTTTGTTTAAATTCTCAAATTAAAAGTGTGATGTCATTGATTGAAGGGCTATATAAAGTATAATTAAATGTGGTTTATTGTTTCTGAAGAAGTCTCTACAATGAGATGAAAGCGCTAAAACTATTGGTTACAATAAATGGACTCTTGTTTTTACATCTTCTAACTGGTGTCCTGGATTCCTGGTTCACTTGGATATACATTCAACTATATGTGAGCCCTGACCAGTGTGTGTTATAAAGGGAGTTATGCCTAGTCCCATAACTCTGTTGAGAATGTCCAAGATGTGTATTGTATCAAATGTTTTAGCCACATCTAGGTAGGCAGCATGCACCACTTACCCCTCATCCATTGCTTTTCAAAGAAGTCTACCAAGCTCAGTAAGCATAACCTTCCTTTGACAAAGCCAAACTGGGGTGAATCTAGTATCTGAAGTCCTCCTATGTCTTTGTTGATAATTTCTATGATATATTTTTTAATGGCTTTGCAAATAAGAGTAGTCAGATTAAATACAGATAAATAGTGACTCCAGGGTCCCTGATAAGTCATATTTTAGACTGTTCAGTAGGCATGATAGGATGTTACCAGGCCCATTGAGGAAGTGTTCTTGGCTTTAGCAAGTGCAGCCAGTACATGCTCCCTATTTATAAATAGAGGGGTTTTGTTTGAGTGTATTTCTTGGGGGATTGTTGGGGATGAGAGGTGGGTAAAGTTGATTTGCTCTGAATTGTTGCATAACGGTACAAATTATATCGAACCTACAGACATAGCCAACATCCTGGCAGACAGATTCAGCGCAAACTTCTCCCCCCTTCCCCCCCAAAGGAGCAAACGCCTATCCCAACTGAATGTAACCTCCCTGACATCACAGATGCACAGGTAAAAGCTGCCCTCTTCAAAGCAAAAAACACAGCATCTATGGGACCGGACGGTGTCCCAGGCTGTGTCTTACACGAGCTCCAAGAAGAACTGAACCCTCACATTAAGTCACTGTTCAAACTTAGCCTTACTACAGGATATGTACCCAAAGAATGGCGTACAGCTACAGTGGTCCCACTCCACAAAGATGGTGCCACAACGGACCCCGGTAACTATCGCCCTATAAGCCTGACTAGTCTGGTCTGTAAAGCTATGGAGCGTATTATCATGGAACTCATAAACAAAGGCATTGGGAGCCTCCAGACATTGGACCCTACCCAATTTGGCTTTGTTAAGGGCAGATCTTGCCTCTTAAACCTAGTTGATTTCTTTGAAACCGTTACCAAAGCCATAGATGAGGGCAAGGTAGTCCACACAGCCTACCTGGACCTCGCAAAAGCCCTCGACACAATTCCCCACATGGGCATCATAAATAAGCTTACCAGCTTAAATATCAACCCCTATATCACAAGATGGGTTGCAAACTGGCTCAGAGATAGAATCCACATGGTCAGAATTGCAGGTGCAATGCCCGAATCCAAACCAGTTACAAGTGGCATCCCACAGGGCTCAGTTCTGGGACCTCTCTTGTTCGGTATATACTTATTTGAGGTTCAGGCTAACACGGGGGGATTATGGCTGACAAAGTTCGCAGATGACTGCAAACTAGGGGCCATAATCGAATCTCCAGCTGACACAAGCATCCTCCAAAAAGGTCTCACAGAGACGGATGCTTGGTGCCAGAACCACGGCCTCAAGCTAAATGCTAAAAAGTGCATAGTCATTCCCTTTGGGAAAACAAGGTGCCCACAAATTACCACATAGGTGGTAATCCATTAAGTATGGAAGAAGTAATTAGAGATTTGGGGACCAATGTAGATAGTAATCTCTCCTTTGATAATCACGTTGCTAAAGTGGTTAGAAAGACCTTCTATGTAGCCCACCTTATCATGAAAGGGTTCGCATCTAGATCAAGAGAGGTCATTGTGCCCCTCTACTTGTCACTCATCAGGCCCATAATTGAATACAATGCCCCTTTTGGGATGTACCTTACCCGACACCTGCAGCAACTGGAGAGACCCCAAAAGTACCTCACCAAGAGGATCATGGGCTACAAACAGATGTCCTATGCAGCTCGACTAAAGAAACTCCATCTCTACTCAGTTGCTTACCGCCTACTCAGAGGCGATCTATGCCTGACGTACAAAGCCATGTCAAACCCAGAATTAATGGACATGCTCCACCTCAAAAATTCCAAGTCCCTTAGAGCTACCCGCTCCAGGGACCTAAACCTCAGCACAAAAATAAATAGGACATGCTGGAGGGACAGATTCATTTCCCAGAGGCTCCCCTCACTCTGGAATAGAATCCCAATTCATGTTAGACATAGCACCTTGCTGACCCTCTTCAAGCGAAATTTGGACGCGTGAATGGGAAATCGCAAATTCACCCCTGGGATCTCTCCTGTGTCCCTGCTAGACAGAGGCACAGTAAACTAATCTTAAAAGGGTACCTTCTGTGACCTACTTTACAGAGGCAGAGTAGGTTAATCTAATAGGGAGGCGGAAGCCAAATACACTCTGGCTAGGCTTATAAATGCCTTAGAGCAGATAGCCTAGTATCTACCTGTGAACCTATGAACCTATAATTACTCACTGCATACAAATTCATGTCTTTATTAAGACCCTGCGGATGAGTTGCATTATATTGTAAAATAAACAAATCTCATGTGTCCTAAGTTGGTTATTAAGATCAATACCTATATGTATAGTATTTTATAATAATATGGATGGTGCAGCAGCTGCATTGGTCACCTTACAGCAAGAGGTTCTCCAGTTCGATGCTGGGGTGCCTCCTGTGTGGAGTCTGCATGTCCTCCCTGCATCTGTGTGGGTTTCCTCTGCATGCTCCAGTTTCGGCCCACATTACAAAGACATGGTCTGGAGCATTTCTCCCTGGGCCGCCACTGAAAATTAGCTTTGTTCCAAGTCAGACTTTCCCGGTAAACAAATGTTAAATAAATAAATATGCTACCCCAGCTTTTTTATATCTTTATATTCTCCACTATGCATATCCCAGAAAAAGGTCCACAAAAGTACAATACATTATTGTACTTTATATTTCTACAGTTTTTCTTCAATCTCATAGAAAACAGCCCCCCTCCCAAATAAATAACACAACCCACAGGGACACTGTATTACATATACCACATTAATACATGTACAATACTGTACCTTACACAATTTCATCTTAATATTATTAACAATAACATTATCATTTCTACACGTTAATGAACATACACTACATGATCCACATACTGGGGACTTCCCCCCTTAATATAGGTTCCAGTTATAACATATTTATTCGGCATGCAAAATAACTATGTACCACCAAATCATGGATACCCATTACTTTAGAATAAGATGCTATTACCTTTGGGGGTAAAATTTCGTTCAGTCTATCTAAGAATGGGTCAGTATTTCATCATTGAATTGAACATGTATTATATTGCATCACCCTAAATGTCATGTCATCCTTTTCTACTCCATAATTAACATGACATGAACTCACTCTTAAAAATTATATCACTTCTTTGTATCTTACTGGCATTTTTATAAGCTTTACTAATGTTCCCCTCCTGGTAACATTTTTATCTAAAGACATTAATTTGGCCTCCTCCAAAAAAACTTTTTCAGATTAAAATTTTTGTGTGCCTTAAAAATTTACCATATGGTAATGCTGCTGTTAAACATTCTGGATGGTGATTATTATCATGCAAAAAAGAATTAGAATCCATACTTTTCAGATGTAATTCAGTAATGATTTGTCTATCGTCTACACTCCATTAATACTAAGTATAATAATCTATAGAACATGTATTTATTTTACATGAAAAATTAAAACCAAATCTATTATTTTTAAGATGTAATACATATTACTAAATGATTTCATCTTTCCCTTACAAATAAGCAATAAATCATCTATATATCACACATAAAAAACACATTATCCTTAAAAAAATCCCATTATACAAATACTCAGTCTCAAAAAGGCCCATTACCAAATTAGCATTAGATGGAGTACAAATATCCTCATGGCAGTACCATGTTTTTGTCTGTGCAATACTTCATTAAAGACAAAATAATTATTCCTTAAACAAAAATATACCACTTCACAAATATATGCTGTGGAAGGATTAGAACCTAACAAATAATTCAAAGCCTCCATACCATCACAGTGTATTTAATGCTAGTATATAACCAATTGACATCCACCGCTGCCCAGCAGTACTCCTTCTTCCTTTTCAAGTACATATCACAGGATCATAGAATCATAGGAGGTTCCTAGCTAATGACCCTAGGGCCCTGTAACAACCCTGCACTGGCCCAGTAATCAAGAAGCCTCACTCCTCACCAATAGTACCAGTGAAAGATGTACACATTGGGAGGATGGCAAGTACACACACAGTAAAGTACAATTTCCCTTAAGAGCACACAGAGATCACAGTCAGTCTGTTTCTGGTTTCTCCCTTTATCTCCAGGTCCCCAATAAGACTCCCCACTGGCTCAGCTATAGGGTTAAGATCCCAGCTGAGGGGTCAAGCCAAGACTTCCAGCACCCTCTCTGTCCAACCAGTGCTTCGTGTCCTTGCCCAAGTAGCTGATACACATACACTTTGAGATTTGATTTATATACAAACATATACACACACCTGGGGAAGGCTGGCACAGATTTACTAGGTATGCCCCCTTCTGCCCAGACTATAAGGAAGTTATCACTGCCACCAACCCCTACTTATCAGCTACTATTAAGGTCCTTACAAAGGGTGAACAATCCCACTGTGTAATGTTACTATTATCCAAATGGTAAGTGTGACCAAGACTAAGGCTATTTAGGAGTGGCCTGTACAGTGTCGTCAAATACATACACAAGTACAAGAGCCTAAATATGTCTCACAATATCACCCACAAAGATAAGTTTACATATATTTAATAATAATTAATAAAAGAACAAGACAATAATCAATACAGTTATCTACAGAGTTCAGAATCACAGGAAATATTTTAAAACAACATTGCAGGACAGTTTCAAATAAATACAGAAAACATCTAAACTAATTTTTGCTATATTGCTATCTATACCTAAGATAGATTATTGTACCCTGGTGACTTACTATTAGCAAGGCAAGTGCTGATGAGAGGATGTTTCCAGGTCCAAGACAAGATACAAAAAAGTCCAGTCTCTCTCTCTGAGAGAGTTCTTAAATTAATATCACACATTACTGCTAGGTTAGCCTGGATGACATCACTCTTTGCTTCCTTCCTTCAGTTCCCAGGCTAACAGGTACTTAACAAAATTTAACATTTATTTGTGAAAAATACATATCTCTCAGATGTTTGCTCAGAACTGAAAGTCATACAACAATTAAACACTTTTACATTTGAAACAAAGTAATTATTTCTGTTTCAAGACAATAGGAAAACCTTTAGTTTTAGGCATTGTGTCTGCTTACTGAGAAGTAACACAATCATAAACACTTTACTTTTCAACTTATTTTCTTGAAGTTTTGCAAGTTAACTCTGTATGTTCCAGCTTTTACTATTAAAACAATTATTTGTACAGGTATATATTTTATATACATTTCTGTTCTTTTCCAGTAGGGTACACTGTGGTTACATTTTTGAAGCTCAGTACATACCATACAGTTCAACACACACTTCTACACTAGTAGTTTAATATACACACATCATATAGTTCTTTTACATTTGTAAGACAAGCATAGGAAGCATATTAATATTCACAAATGACAAACGACTATCCACAAAATTCCAGATAGCTGGGTTGGCAGTGTCACAGGCCCTTACAAACCTAACCCAAGTTTTACCCTAATTTCCACAATAAGCACCCATCACCCCTGTCCAAGAGGAACAGAGGTGGAACCACTGGGGTGAATTTATGGTTACTCATCCAATTGTCCAGAATGTGTTTTAAGAGGGCCAATGAGATGCTCTGCTTGACATGAAGCAGGAGTCTGTTCCAAAGGTGTGGTAACATCTAGGATACAAATCTGTCCCTCCAGCAGGTTCTATTAATGTCACATACCAGGTTAAGGCCATTAGAGTGAGTAATTCATGTAACATTTGACTTATGGATATGCAGAATTTCCAATAAAGCAGGGTCAAAGATCATCTTTTATGCAAGGCAGAGATTGCCTCTGAGTAGTCTGTATAAAACAAAATAAAGTGACAGTGATTTCAGCTGATCCTCAGGACAAATGCTGAATTCCTTGAATTTTCCTTGTAAGGATCCTTTGTGGTCTCTTCAATTGCTGCAGGTGCTTGGAAAATTACATATCAAAAGGGGCATTGTTCTCAATTATTGACCTGATGAGGGAAGAGTACAGGGAGGTTATAACTTCTTTTTTTCTGGCGGCAATGCCCTTACTTATGAGATGAGCAATATAGAATGTCTTTCTTACCACTTTGGGGACACGGTGATCAAAGGTAAGGTTGCTGTCAACCTGTGTGCCCAGGTCTCTCACCACTGAGTGCATACTTAGGGTGTTATTACTGATGTGGTAGCTAGCAGGAACATCACTCTTACCAAAACGGATGATAATACATTTTTTTTTGCATTGAGTTTAAGCCCATGACTTTGGCACCAGTCATTTGTTTGTGTAAGACCCTCTTATAGGATGTTGTCTTCATTTAGAGATTCTATGACCGCTCCCAATTTGCAGTCATCAGCAAACTTAGTCAGCCACAGACTTTTAATTTTAGCTTGCAATTAGGAGAAATATAATCCAAACAGTAGAAGTCTCAGGATTGATCCCTCTGGAACACCACTATTTACATGTCTGCTGTTGGAGGTGGATTCCCCTGTTTTGACTATATGGGTTCTATCACTGAGCCACTTAGTGACACATCTAATGATATATGGGTTGGTACCTAGCTGGGTGAGTTTGTCAATTATGCCAGAGTGGGGGATAGTGTCAAAAGCCTTGGCTAAGTCTTTGTATGCTGTATGCACAGATTTACCATCTTCAAGGACCTTGGTGACTGTCTCAAAGAAGTCCACCAGGTTTTTTTCTTTGCAAAATGATGTAGTATCCTTGATTTAACAGCCCAACCTCTCTACATATTTTAATAAAAAATGATTAATAATCATATCTTTTCTAACATAAATTGACAGTCACTTGCTATACCCTTCCTAGTGGATTATCCACATTTTTTCTGAATATTTGCTATGCAATAAAAAGCGGGTATTTGAAATTTCTGATTCAACAGCATTTTGCATGTGTGCTCATTATAAAATCATTATCTTAAACCCTTATTAATGCACTCCTTAAATTCATGATAAAAAGTAATATAATCTTTCCTGCTTATTACTTTATAAGTTATAGGATTGTTTAAATGCAGGATACACATATCGTAATATTGTTGAGCATTTATGATAATATTTACACCTTTATCAGATGCTTTAGTTATTAAATCAATTTTATTACCTAACTTTTTAATGCAATCCATTTATAACGTTAAATTATAAAAATAACTTTCTCGATTGCTATAAATCTTAACATATTAATATTTTCATCATTAAAAGTTGGAGTAAACTTTTCTTTAAAATGTATGGGAATTTCCAGGAGCACATACCCTTTAAACAAACCTTGGTCGTAAAATTCACCTTCTGATTCACTAAAACTGTCTATGTTCAGTAAACTATTTACTTGATTTAAACGCTTATTAAGATTATTATTTAAAAAGAAATAAATAGATTTTATGCACAATATTATACAATTTCATATATAGCACATGCCACTTAGGAAAATTAGTTGGTACAAATTTAAGTCCTAAACAAAACATTCACCTGTGTGCTTGTTACTTCAAAATGCAGAAATATTTATTAAGTTAAATGTACTTATGTCCATTACTTTGTTTAATGTTGTTTTGTCCAGAATTAAGTCCAGTGGTAAATCACTACCTGTGCACAATTAGAAACGTACCTTTTTACCACTTCTGCCATTTATTTCTGTTTTGTTTTTGTAGGCATTGTTAGTTTTCACTAAAATTTATTGTACTTCCATCTCATTCCCATGGCCTTCCTCTTTTCATACCTCTGTTGGATCCATCTCTTTCCTCCTCACCATGTTTATCATAACTTCACCCTCTTTTTTCCCTTCCCAAATTTATACTTGGGTTTGTACCTTCTAGTTCTTGTATTCATAACCATCGAGCATTTCACCCATCAAAGGGCTCTCCATCTTCTCCTTCACTCTCCCCTCCAATATTGTCACATTCTCCAAACTGGCCACTGATCCACTTTCACTTCCAGTGCCTTTTTTAGAAAACAACGTTTAATCAACTGTTCCTCATTTTCCATCAATTTCTGGTTTATTTGCTGATATAAGACATCCAGCTGTGCTTTTGGCAATTTTTGTTCCAGAACCTTTCTCATTGATTCTTAATCTCCTCATCCAATCTTTACAGCCTCTTATTATCTCAGGCAATCTATATCTTGATCCATTTAAGAGTGCAATCATGAGCCACCGGTTGCTGCATTGTTTTGCACTTTCTTCATTAAACCTAGTGCTAGAGACATGTAAACCCCTAGGTGTAATCTTTAATTCCACAAATTTCTGTAAAGTTGTAATATTATAGTATACCTTTGTTCTTGAACCAACAAATTTTCAACTACCTTAGACTGTTCCTAAATTTCTCCTTTAACAAAAGGTGTTAAGTCTACTTTACGACTGCCATGTTCTCATGTCAAATATTCCTAATAATCCACATTTTGTACTGCAATTACCAGAGAGCTTCTACTTAATGGTACTTCATGAACAGACAAATTCTACACTGAATAACCTGTTAACTGAGGTTATTCAGAAGATAACTCAATCAGATTAAGATGTGAATCAAAATAAATTAAAACAACCACAATGCAAAAGCTACAAGCAACCATGACTTAACATCCAAAATAAAATAAATCTTTGTTATACAATTCTAGTGCTGATGCATTACTGCTTTCACAGGAAGTATTTAAATGTACATCCATATCCTTTTTATAACAACAGCAATTATTCAATTACCCCATGTTAAAGCATTACAAAATAAACTTGTTAAACATACAAAATTAAATAATCACCCCATATCACTTCGGTTCTTTATTAAGACCCTGTGGACAAACTGTATTATACTGTAAAATAAAACACATCTCCTTTTGCTTTTTTCTAAGCTGCTCCTTAACACCACTACCTATATCTATAGTACTTTTATAGTAATACAATACCCCAGATTTTATATCTTTATATTCTCCACCATTTACATACGAAAAATGTTCCATGAAAGGACAATCCCTTTTTATAATAATTTATATTTCTGCAGTATTCCTTTACTCTCATGCAAAACATCCTTTTTTTCCCCAAAATAATACAATCCACAGGGATACTGTATCCCATAGACCACACTGACACTTGTACAATACTGTACCTTGCACAATTTCCACTTAATATTATTAACGGTAATATCATCATCTCTACACATTAATAAACACATATTACATTATCCTCATATGTTGGGACTTTCTCCTCTATGTTTAGGTTCTAATTGTAACTTATTTATCAGGCATACAAAATGACTATGTGCCACCAAATCTTGGATACTCACCACTTCAGAATAGGATGCTGTCCTTGCTGATAATTTCCATGATCATTCTTTCCATGGTTTTCCAAATAAGACAAGTGAGAATAATGGGTCTCTAGTATCCAGCATCTGTTGAAGGTCCTCCCTTATGAAGGGGGATAAGCACTGCAGTTCTCCATTCTCGTGGCATAAAAACTTTTTTAAGACTATAATTAAATAGTGACTACAGCGTTCCTGGTAAGTCATATTTTAGAGTGTTCTGGAGGCATCCCGCAATATTACTGGGCCCGCTGAGCTGTGTTCTAGGCTTTAATGAGTACAGCCAGTACATGCTCCCTAGTTATAGTTGGAGGGGTTATATTTGAGGGTATTTCTTTGGGGATGTTTTGGGGGTATTAAAGGAGATAAAGTTGGAAGTGAATTTGTCTAACAGGTTTGCCATATTGCCAGACATGGTGAATGTAGCACCATTTTAGCACATTGCCGTGTACTGCCACTGAGGTTTATGGCAAAGCTGAAGAAGGCCTTATGGTTATCTTTCACCTTAACCTCAAAGTTGGCTTTGTTTAATGTAATTAGCAATATCAGTTGCCTATTTAATTTTATGAGAGGGTTTTTATCTTTATGAGAATTACCCTTCCTTATTTTTACCTTTCTCTTGGCCTTGTAAGTTAGGCATAGATCACCCCTCAGTAGTCTGTAGGAGACTGAGTGCAGGGGCAGATCTTTGAGGCAGTCCACATAGGACACGTTACTTGCAACTTGTATTCCTTTAGTAAGGAACCTATTGATCACTCCACCTGTTGCAAATGCCTGATCAGGAGCATACCAAAGGGTGCATTCTACTTGACTATTGGTATAATGAAGACTGAGTATAGTTGGAGTATGATATCCTCAGATCTGGTTGCCATACCCTTATTTATAAGTTTTGTCACACAGAAGGATTTTCTCGATACAATGTATACATGGTAATCACAGATTAGGCTACTGTCAATCTCAGTTCCCAAGTCCCTTACCACTGGGTCTAATGTGCAGGGGTGGTTGTCTTCCCAAAGGGTATAATTATGAATTCTTTGCATTGAGTTTTAGGCCATAGCTCTGCCACCAGCTATTTGTCTGTGTAAGACCCTCCTAAAGGATATCTATATCTTTAGGGGATTCAGTGATTGTACTCAGCCTATAGTTGCTAGCAAACTTTGTCAGCTAAAGAAAGTCTACATTTGTACTGACTTCAGAGATGTTTATTCTGAACAGGAGAGGTCCCAATACTGAGCTCTGTGGTATATCAATACTAACAGGCTTCTTGATGGATGTGGATTCCACCATCATAACTTCATGCATTCTATACATGAGCCATCTGGCTATCCATTGGGTGACACAGGGATTTATTCCTAAATTTGTGAATATGTTTACAATACCCAAGTGAGGTTTTCTCTTAAATGCTTTTGCCAGGTTGAGGCAGGCAGTATGATGCATTTTCACCTTGTCCATGACTCTAATGACTATCTGGAAGAAGTCCACCAGGTTTATTAGGCATGAACTAGCCTTGAAAAAAACTGGACTGGGAAGGGCCAGTGATAATTCTTTCCATTGAGTTGCAATATAAGACTCATCAAACGTATGGGTTTATAGTTCTGTGGGTCTGTTGATGGTCACTCTTTATGTAGAGGGATGATCATTACAGTCCTCCATTCCCAAAGGACAAAGCCTGTCTGGAGACTATGGTTGAACAGAGATTCTAGTGGGCCTGTCACATATGTTTCAAGCTGTTTAGGAGGCATCCTGGGATATTATCAGGATCCATTGATGCAGTGTTTTTAGCTTTGGAAAGTATAGTGAGGACCTGTTCTTTTGCAACAGTAAGAGGAGAAATGGTAGAGGGTATTTCCTATGAGGTAACTGAGGGTGACAGGGGGGTGAAATTTGAGATTGGCAGAAAATTTGCTATATCCTCTGGCTCAGTATAGGGAATTCCATTTACTAATAGTTCAGCACAATGTTGGATGTCCCCTTAAGGTTGTGTACATAACTGAAAAATACGTTCTGGTTATCCTTTACCTGGGAGGCTACTTTTGCCTCATAATTGGCTTTAGAGGACTTGATTATTCCCCTGAGTCACTTGTTGAGACTGATGAGGGTGTTTTTTTTTTTTGCCTGTTGGGCATAGCCTTTCATATTTTTAGACACGATATTATTTCTTTTGTTGTACAACCTATTTCTACTGGAGGTCCACACTAGGGGCGTGTTTTAGAAGTTTGTCTCAAGTTACTTTTGGCTTGGTACTGCTGTTTCTATGCAGTTATTTACATGCTTATAAAGGGTTTTTGTAAACACTTCCACATAGGCCATGTTTTTCTCTGAGTTTGGGGGAAGGGCTTGGAGCTTAGCTATGCCATGCTTAATAGGAAGTAGTTAGCCTTGGGACAATTCCTAAATTTGTTCATAATCAATTTGTATGTATTCAAAACATGAATGCCAAGAAATTCACCACTACATGACATAATAAAAGACTATGGTCTGTGACCTGATCATAATTCCTTGTAGTGCATGGAACTTTATCTGATCCTTGTACCGCCAGTTACAAAAAAAAAAGGGCAGGATTCAGAAGACTTTTCCACATTATACTAAGTGAATATGCACGATGTGAAGACATTTGCAGGACATGTGCAATTCAGAAGCACAGGCTGCACAAGTTGTGCAGGCCATGCTATACAGCTGAGCACGTATATGTTAAAGGCCATATAATGACATTATTATTACAATGAGAATCTCAAGGTATGTTAATGAGGCATATTAAGATGGTGGAATGATTCATAATTGTATAAATGTCTTGCAGTGGGGTTAAGCCCGCTGCATATTTAAACTTAAATGAATTTTCATACCCTGACTTAGAGAATTATTACAGGATGCTACAGGTTCTCATTGCATTAGTAAATGCCTATCTGCAAGAAGTACATATTGTCGCTGTTGTGCCCAACAGGGTACAACATCACCACTGAAGGTGTAGGGTCACCTGACTATGCTTAATATTTCATGGACTCCACAACACTGATATTGTGGACTGGTATCATATAGATAGGGACACTGTCCAAGAAATTGTGGACATGTCTGCCTTGTCTGCAAACCCATATTACTCATGGAGTACCTCTCCCAATAGCTACTAATATTATGTCTGACTTTTTGTTTGTCACATTTCACTGACCTACTGGGGACACAATATATCCCATCATAATGCCATGATTCAGCATGTAGAGGAGCATTTGTGGTTGCCACATACCACAGAGAAATGAGCCAATACCATGTTGAATTTCCATGCTATAGTGCATTTCCCTGAGGTACTGTGGGTAGACTCTATCCACACTGAAATGAAAGTCCTACCTGGTGAACTGGGGAGTACGTATATGAACTGCAAAACATGTCAGGACATCAACTACCAAGTGGTATGTAATGCTCAGGTTATAATCTACAATGTGTGTGCAGGCCATCCAAGCAGTTGTTATGACTGCCACATATGGCTCTCCTGTGACCTGTACCAACATTTTGCAAGATGTGACTTCCCCTTGGGCCATGTTGTTGGTGATGCTTGTTATGACCTGTAACCTGACTCATGACATCCAAAAGAAATCCACAAAATCAAATAGACCAGAGATATAACCATGCACAATTGTAAACAAAGAACATTACCATTCATCTGCCAGTGCCCTGCTGTATGACCCTGGCCTGTATGCAATAACAGTGTTAGTGCAAATGTGTTCAGTATTACACAATATCATAATTAGAAAGTAGTTACAGTGGGTGGACACTTGCAGGGGCAGCAGACCCCATCACACCAGGCAATGGAGGCTGAGTGAAATGAAGCATCAGAAGGTAAAACAACAGCAGGTAATGGCAATTCCAGACAGAGGACATTATATGCTACAGCACTGGCAAAAATGTGTCAACTTGCACATAGCATCAGAACATAGTAAACAAGAGTAAAGCAGATACACTGCAGTAAAAGGGATACATACAAAACCAACTCCAGGTTGTGCTTACCCATGTATAAGCTGTCCGTGCTGAGCATTAAGCATAGTCAACCCAAGTAATGCTGTGCAAATAGCATATCACAGTCATCATCATTTGCACAGGTGGGGAGGAGAGCACCCGAGTGGAGGTCATTTACAGGGAACTGTGTGTGTGTGTGTTGAGAAGTATTAAAGTAAAATATACTGTCGCATATATGGTCAGAGGAGGTTAACATAAGAGTCTTGTGAAGGACCAGTGTGCAAGCGCGCGTGCGCATGTGTTTGTGCCTGTGATGTACTGAGGGTTGTGGTTACATGAGTTTGAGTCTGCTGGAACACAACCTTAGCAGTAGTTGCAACACTGCATCTCAAAGAACTAGACAGGTCCAGGGCATGGATCCTGTGCATGCTCCTGTCACAAGAGCTGGCTCTACCTGGAGTTGAACTGGATGTACCGTAACCATGGTTACATGCTGATGTGCTGTATGACCAAAAGCCATGTCTTATATGAGGCATTCCACTATCTTGACTGTGAAGACCATGGGGATATCGTCTTCCAGGTATGAACATCTCCACAATAGATGTAGCCATGGAAGGGCTAGTGCTACAGGAGCAAGATCATGGATTTCCCCATCGATTATGGCTATCATCTGTGGGTGTAGTGGTGAAACAGCTTCATAGATGGTCCATGACTCTGGTAGGTGAACTAGAAGGATATGTCATGTTCAAGTATGTGACAGTTAATTCAAACAATCACACATATGGGACATGCACTCCCATGGGTCATCATGCATACCCTGTGTTATCCAAACCACCATGCATGCAGTGGCACTAGCCTATGCCTCCACAGTCACCATGTACATACTCAGGGCTGCAGTGACTTGCACACTAATCTCAAGAGGGAGTGCAGAAAACATGTCTCCATCAGCATCACCCCCCACCCCCCTTATATACTTCACTGCTTATGGGTGCAAGGAGAAGATTTTGACATGAGCCTAATATTGGGCACCCCACTTCCCTGACTGATGCTGTCCCCATTAACCTGACCTTCCTGTGTATTGCATGTGTGTATCCTGGGTATCTACAGGCACAGATGCTGTGTCCATGGTTCATGCAGGGATGCAGTAGTCAAATTCTGCGTGTCCAACACACACTCTATACTACTTAACTATAGCAACTCATCTCTGCCATCATTATCAGTGATTACAGATACTCCAAAATCAGGTAGGGCAGTTACACAGTGCTGGTTCTAGATAAAGAATCACCTGTGAGCACACCACAGCACAATACCCTGTGCAAATATGACCCAGAACCAGATGTATGACTGAAACTGAGGTTAATAAATAGTAAATTATAAAAGGAAATACTTTAATTGCGTTCCTTGTGCAGATAGCAGTACAGGGGAAATCCCTGATATTCCTGTATAAAGTAAATCAGACACCTCTGATAATTTGGACAATGACTAAGGGCTGCAGAGTACATACAAGTAGTCTTACAAAGAAAGAGGTCTACAAACCTGATGCATTTCCATTAAATCATCTTGTTGGCCACTCCAGCTCTGCCCCAACATCTAGAATTGTGCTATGGGACTGTGTGAAGGTGCCACTGCCTCTGAGACAGGCCAGGAATTCCTCCATCTCCATGAGAGGTGGTTCACTCGATAACACCACCCCCATCCACTGACTTACCTTCCTGCGACAGGTATTCAGCTCTTACTTCAGAAACACGTAAAACGTTAGTGACCCTGTGGAACATCATCTCATTACTGCAGTCGTGGCCACCAACCGCATTAGCATCTGCCACCACATCTTCCCAGGCACAGCCCCTTCACACCAGCTCAGTAGCATGCAAGTTAAAGAGTTATCATCCATTGAGATGCATGTTGACTTTTCGCCATATTCATTACTGTGTTTCTACTTCCCCTGTTTTAAGAATTTGCAATGTAGTTATGAAAAACCTTGACATTACCAGCCTTGTTCCAAAGTAGTCCTGCAAAATCCTTACACCAATAGTCACCCCTTGCCCATACAACATATTTTTTGTGTGCCTGCCAGTTATATATATGTAACCACTATTTAGTTAATTTCAGGCACATTGCAACTGACCATGGTTACAAGACTGTTTTCTCTCAGGGATACAAAAAGTTTTACAAATGATAAGCATGTGTAATGTATACAACAGTCAAATTTTTGTACTGAAACTGGTATCACAAGCCTAGCAAGAAAGTGATGAACTGTGCTCTGAGTATGTGCTGATGGGTCTGTCTCCCATTATGCTTAACAATCCTTTTGCCCAGCAATTGCTTTACCTTCATACACTGCGTCTTAATACACCATTGCAAAACACTTATAAATATTGACAGACTTGTTTTATATTATGACAAGGTGAACAGCAGTTAAAGGCAGCCACACTTATTGAGCTTCTAAACATTAACACTTACCTTGTACAAGCAGGGCTTTACTTTCCCTTAACTATTCCTCTGAGTGCCAGCTGTTGCAAGTTTAGAAATTACTGTCCAGGGTTTTCTTCAGTAGCACGATGAATCTGAGTGCTTCCAGCTGCACTTGTATCATGCAGATTCACCTGGCTGGACATGATTATAATGTTAGTTAGGCTTCAACTCATTGTTTCTGAATCTCTCATTTTATGTGACCAGAACACCTGGTAAGCATATGCCTGGGTCCCTGAGGGCAGCACTGCGCATTCACTGTCCAGGCCATGCATCCAGAGGGTGCTATAATTCTACATCTAACCTTATATAAATGGAGTCACTGAGGTGCCTGCCTTTTAAACACTATACGCATGGATACAGGACTGGCATGTTTCATACCTTGAAAGTGCCACTGTGTACAATAATAATAATACAATACCTATACCATCCTTGTTTTTTAAACATCATGCAAATGAAGTGTTTGTTGATGCCTGGTGAAGCGCAACTGATGGAAGAAATTCTTTTCACACTAATTTTCTGACATTTCCCATGTGATTCTTCAAGAGGAGCATTATGGCTGGAGAAGGAGAGGGCAATGCTCCTTCTTGAGAACAGTTTGTGTGTGGAAGAGACGCAAAATTTTCTCTACCTCTTCCATAAGGGTTACAACCAGCAATGTTTGTATAAGGGCTATCAAGGGCCTCAGTAAGATTGAAACTTAGAATAATTTTGCTCCAGCTGTTACCAGTGCCACTGGCATTTAATATATGCAAGAAGAGTACCTTCACGATATCAATGATGGGGCACCACAATCCTGACATATAAGGTTGGTGAGAGGATGAAGGTAAACAGCAATCACCACCCATGTACTGTAAGTAGACCTCATGCTAGATGCACATATAACCTGACACTGTGTGCCATCCACAGATACTACCCATCTCTCTTTTCTCTCCATAGATCCTGAAGACACTGCAGTGAATAGGCAGCTGCACAGGAGGAGAGTGGAGTACCAAATAGAGCATTGGCATGAGTCTGCTTGCTTCATAATGCACAGCTTTTAATATTAAAAGTAGCATAGATTCTGTTTCAGACAGCATACCTTTCATAAATCATTGCCTCTTCTGTGCTAACTTCCATAGTTCAAAGATAGCACTATGGCTGTTGTATGTTATTAGGGTGTGTGTGTGTGTGTGTGTGTGTGTGTGTGTGTGTGTGTGTGTGTGTGTGTGTGTGTGTGTGTGTATCCTGACATACACTTGGACAGCTATCTCATTATGTTAGGGCTGCACTCTCACATTGTGATCATGCCTCTGGGTTAAATTTCTCTCATATAAGTTCTGATAATTTCTCATTTGAAGTGGCTGTGTATCTCATTATACTAACTATAGCATTAGATGTGGGAAATATGTATGACCAACATTTTTTTGGTGGGTGAACATTTATGTCATGGACAGTCTTTTTCAACATACTTCATTCTTTTGTGTATAACCTGCAAGAGAAATGTAAGTCTGAGCAACATTTGTTCTTCATACTGCGACTGCTATATTCCCTGGTAGCACTGCCAGTTGAGGTGACAACTTTGTCATTAATTGCCAGCTAGCAGACATTGTGGGGGAGATAAACAAAAGGAGGTTAGGTACCCAATCTGGCCTCATTAATAACCTTTTCCAGCAACTCACTGAATTACATCACTGTCCAGCTCTGTCTCCAGTACTTAGATTGGGCCCAGTGCTGATGATACTTAGGGTATTGTGTAATCTTCCACTCTATTACAGCTGGTAGGGTATGCAACTGTGGAACCACATCCTATCCCACAACCTGATGTTCCCCTCCTTTTTGTGTCAGTGCCCTCCACTGTTGGTTGTACAATCCACCCCCATTGTCTTCCCTCTCTTTTTCAGATGTCTCTTTCACCAATGTGTTTCCCTCCCTCATTGTGTTACTGCACATCCACTGTCAGTGTTTTCTGTCTTACCCTGATACCTATCCTAACTCTCTTATCTTCTGTTTACTTCCTTTCTTTCCACCCTAACTTAGTTTCTCTTTATGCAGGAAAATAGTACAAAAAAAATCATCCCAACTTCCAGACATCTATACTGTTCATTCCTTAGTTGCTCACATTATGTTCTACTCTCTGTTTGCTTCTCTTTTCATCTCTTTCCTATACTCTCATTTACACCCTTTAAACTGGTCAAAATATAGATAACACACCCCACTCATTACAATATAAGGCTTCCATATCATATTCTGTTTGCAGCAGATTGTGAACAGTAATGTCAATGTCCATGTGCAGCTAATGAACAATGCTACTGCTCATCATATAGCATGAAGCTCTGCTGCCATATCTCACAGCTGCAGGAATTATGTACACCTATCATACGCAACTTATACTGGCTTTTTCTGGAGCAAGTAATGCACATGAGCCAAACATCACTGTGTGGCAGTTGGCACAGATGATATCATGTATGATTCTCACATTTTCAGCACAGCCCTTTGCAAACTATTACATTGTTGTGTATGGCTTTGAATAATGACTTTCAAAAACAAAGGTGGTATTCTGAAGAATTGTTATTGTATCTTTTATTCCCCCATTTTGCAAGTGTGTGAAACACAACTGCTTTGTGTTTCCATGAAGGTTTTTGTCTGATTGCTGTTGTAGCTCAACATGTAAATGATGATGGGCTAGATACAATACAGTTGACAAAAAGCTGTGTTTCAAGTTTCATAAGAGTTGCAAACAGGCACATGACATCTGCAGCACAGTATTGGCAACAGTTAGGCTCTGATGATTTAGTCACTGTGGACATATGTTTCTCTTTGCCACCTTCTTTCTCACTCTCGCTTTTCCACAATGTACATTTATTGTTTATTTTTTTCTGTTCATTTATTTTGACATTTATATGCAACAGTATACAGCCCATCACCCCTGCCACCATCCTGGCCTGCAGCAACATCATCCCTGACTACTACACCACAGTCAACATCTAGAAGTGTCTCCAGCTGAAACACTCATCCACACCCCTACTGAACAACACCTCTGTCTTTCCTCTGTATGTCTGATGTCCCCTCCTCTATTGTCTTCTAGACCCCTGATTGTGTCATCACCTCCCCTCACATTCCTGTCTATGTTATATGTTTGTCATTGTGGCCATACTACCTATTTCAATCCTTATACCTTCAGTTCATGTGTCTCTGTGTGTGTGTGTGTGTGTGTGTGTGTGTGTGTGTGTGTGTGTGTGTGTGTGTGTGTATGTGTGCATATAGCTATATCTATATATATATATTTATGGAGCCCCAGGGAGAAATGCTCCAAGATACAAAAAATACAGTTCTATTAGTTGCAAAAGTTACAAAAAAACATAAAATGGTAAGTTAATAATATAATTGGGTCAAAGAATAGATTAGCACACAAACCTCTCATCCCTGTAAAACTGTCATGTAACTTCTTTTCATCGCTAACCTGCGCTTGCAAGATCATACATTGCAGAGTAGTACTGCTGCTTATACCTCCCTGCAGCCAGACCATACATGCTTTTCCGGCAATGCATGCTGTGGTTGTAGACAGAATATTTAATGAGCTACTCATCACACAGACATGCCTAGATGCACTCATTATTAATGTGCAATGAGGTATACACAGTAAACAGAGGAGGTCTAACTGCAACTGCAGCTGCAGTGTTTCTGAAACCAATGTTCAAAGTCACTGAAAGCTGGTAAAGCATTTTTCTATTAAACAGCAGTGTCATTCTGCAAAAATAATGGCTTTAAAAGCTGTAAGACACTGTTCCCCTATACTTTTTATTTTTTATGTGTAGCAGAATGAAGTGCTAACTGATTTTAAAAGCTGTTTTAGTTTCTGCTGAGACTCTTTGCCAGCTGACACTTTCTCAAGTTCACCCCTATCCGAGGACCTGGTATTAACAGTGCTTAGTAGTGTTTAACAAAACAATTTTAAGCATGTTTCTTATGTCAGAGAGGTGCTTAAAAAGCTTTTTTCTGTGTACAGTTGAGGTGCTCCATGCATATTGTGGGGTCCTGCCTAATATGAATACACCTGATTTTCACTAGTATGTCTCCTTTAAAGTTTGGCTCTCTCATGCCATTACTTATAATTATTTCTGCAAGGATATTAAATCTGAATTCTATTTTTCTTCTAAGAAAAAAAAAACATTCATCATTTTAGTCATCATGGTTCTACTCTGTATAAATATTTGAATAAATTCACTCATATCTGATAATCTAGAGTTCATGTCCTTAAACTGTTGACCTTTTTACATATAAATGAGGGAGTTTAATGCAGTCTGTGTAACAGTGGTGTATATTCCACCCAGTGCTAATACCAGTGAAGCCCTGAACAAACTACACAACTCTGTGAGCTACAGAGCAAAAACTCTAACTTTGCATGTGTGGTAGCAGGTGACTTCAATCGAGCTGATCTGAGAGAGGTGCTACCCCACTATTATCAATATGCAGACTTTCCCACAAGAGGTACAAGTATTTTGGGAAGGGTATACACCAACATAAAAGGAGCCTACAAGTCAGTACAGCAACCTAATATAAGAAGCTCCAATCACCTTTCCATCGTGCTTGTACCAGCCTACAAACCTGCTCTGATCAGAGAAGAGCCCAAGGTGAAGCAGATCATGGGTTTGGCACGAGCGAGCAATGGAATGTCTCTAGGACAGTTTTGAAAGTACCTGCTGGGATGTATTCAGAGAGGCAGCCACGTCAGACCAACAGGTAAACATAGATGACTACACAAAAGCAGTAACTGCATGCATTTCAGAGAGTGCTGATGATGTATTTATCACCAAAAGTATCACAATTAGTGCAAACCAAAAGCTTTGTCTCACTAGTAAAGTCTATGAACTTCTCAAGGCAAGGAATGCAGCATTCAGGTCAAAAGACAGGGACGGTCCAAGTGAAGCCAGAGCAAATCTAAAATGAGGCATTAAAGAGGCTAAGAGGGAGTATGGAAGAAGGGTACAGAGTCACTTTGAGGACATGAGGGATACTAGGAGTCTTTGGCAAGGGATACAACAGATCATCAATTATAAAACCAGGGCAGCTCAGTGTAAAGACAGCATTGAATTCCTGGACATGCTGAGCTCCTTTTTTTGGTAGATTCAAAGAGAAAAATAATTTGCCTGCAATTAGGTTACCCACTGACCAGAATGAGGGGGTGCTCAGTGTTAACTCTGAGGAAGTGAGAGGTCAGCTAAAGAAAGTGAACCCTAGTAAGGCTGCTGGCCCAGACAATATTTTGGGCAAAGTACTAAAAGAGTGTGTAGATCAACTATGCTCACTTATGACAGATATTTTCAACACCTCCCGTGCTCTAGAAAAAGTACCCTCTTGCTTCAAGGTAACAAATATCATCCCTCTTCTGAAAAAGTCCAGTCCCTCTTGCATGAATGACTACAGATCGGTTGCTTTAACTTTTAATGTCATAAAATGTTTTGAGAGGATTGTTGAAATGCGCCTGTCAGCAGCTCTACCATCTACCTTTGATCCTCTGCAGTTTGCTTATCGGGCAAACAGGTTCACTGCTGATGCCATATCGGTGGCATTGCACCTCTCTCTCACTTGATCATCTAGAGGGAAAGAACAATTATGTCAGACTTTTTCATAGACTTCAGTGTGGCATTTAATACAGTGATTGTGATGCAACTTATCAATAAGCTGTTCAACCTTGGAATTAACAAGCACCTTTGTAACTGGATCTTAGACTTCTTGATCAACAGACCACAGAGGACATGTGTAGGAAATAACACCTTGGGGTACATAATTCTCAACACTGATGTTCCTCAGGGATGTGTACTCAGCCCACTTCTGCTCACTATCCTTACCCACGTCTGTTCTGCAAAACACAGCTCTAATCATATCATCAAGTTTGCAGATGACACCACGGCTGTGGGACTCATCAAAGGAGAGGATGAAAGAGCGCACAGATACGAGGTGAACTCTCTGATCGACTGGTGCGTGAGTAGCAATCTAGACCTGTACATCAATAAAACAAAGAAAATCATCATTGACTTCAGGAAAAGATCAACTGCCCCCTCATAGCTCAAGATTAATGGTGAAGAGGTGGAAAGGGTTAAAACTACAAAATTTCCACAGTACACATTTCAGAGGATCTCTCTTGGACTGTGAATACTGGTCAGTTGGTCAAAAAGGCCCATCAAAGTCTTCACTTTCTGACAAGGCTCAAAAGAGAAAAGCTTCCACTTAATGTTTTCTCCACCTTCTACGGATGAGCTATTGAGAGCATTCTCACCTGTAACTTCACTGCTTGGTTTGGGAACTGCACAATAGCTTAAAGGAAGAAGCTACAGAGAGGGGTGAGTTGCTGAGAAAATCATGGGCACCAGTCTACCATCAATCCAAAAGCTATTCACAGCAAGGAGCCTTAAAATAGCCCCCAAAATACTTAATGACTCCTCGGACCCTGCACACAGCTGGTTTACTCAACTGTCATCTGGCAGGATGTACTGCAGTATTCGCTTTAGCTTCTCCAGATTCATTAACACCTTCTACTCAGCCATGATGAGACTTAGTAACTTCTGGTACCAGCCCTAGTGACTCCACCACAAATTAACTTAATAACAGTGTTTTGTTTGGAATGTGCAATATTTATTTATTTACTTAGTTATACATTTACATTCAAGTGCAGTTGCCTGTTACTTGTTTTATGCAATAATACATAAAGAGTGACAATTTCAGTTCATGTGCAATAACCAATCTTACCTGTCAAGCTGCTACTGTACAGTATTTATATGACTACATAGGGGGTAGCTTTTCTCTTATGTTCTTGGGGCATAGTCATTAGTCTCTAATTCCTTTACTTGATATGTCTTACTGTTGTATTTGTTGTATCCTATACTTCTTCTGTACTCTCACAGTGAGCTGATACTAGTAATTTTGTTTAGTTTTACACATGTAGTCCTAAATGACAATAAAGTTTACTTTGAATCTTTGATTCCTTGAGTCCAGCTGTATCACGACTCTTCTTGTACCATTGTAACATAGAAAATGGAAATACGATAAGTGCAGAGGTATTGTTTCTTCCAGTTTCTACTGTATAGACATGACCAGGAGTCATTCCTAAATATTTCAGCCTCTCCAACTATGCCTGCAGAGCTTGATTAATTTGTTGTTATAAAAACAAAAGGATCTGGCAACATTTTCAATGTCCCTGTTTGCAGACATGTGACATCCCCATGTAGGCGGAAGATGGAATGTGATTGTACTGGTGAGCTTGTATGCCTTTACTGCAGCTATGAGATATGTCGTCATATCTGTTTATGTAAATATACATATCTTTATTTATTTAATATTTGTTAACCAGGAAAGTCCAACTTAATACGAAGCCAGTTTTCAGTAGAGGCCCCAGCAGAAATGCTCCAGATGCATGTCTTTGTAATGTGGGTGGAAACCGGAGCACCCAGAGGAAACCCACACAAATGTAAGGAGGACATGCAGGGTCCACACAGAAGGCACCCCAGTTAACAGCCTAATCGGAGAACCTCTTCCTGTGAGATGACAACACTACCGTTGCCCCACTGCACCATCCAATAGCCTGCACATTTCTTTCTTTTATGGCTAATATTGTTGATTAGCTAACTTTTACTGAGCAGCACATCACTCTAGCAAGGGCGTTAGCTTAAAGTGTGCTGTGTTAAGTGAGGTTTGTCCACAACTATAGGCTTGTAAACATTGGGCTCAAATACACATTTTAATCTGTGATTTGCATGTTTGTGATTGCAGAAAATGCTGCAGGACTGCACTTACATAACTACTGTATACCTAGACTCACTCAACTGTGCTGAAATTTAAGTAGATTACTCTTGGTAATATATTCAGTCTGAGAATTGTGTATGGTTCTGGTATGTGCCTTGTGTCATGTACCAGCATTACTCAATTTAGTACATCATTTGTGAATCCCACATAAAGACACTGTTTGATTATATCTGTGACATTAGCAAACAGAAGACTACAAAGGACTTTAAAGGGATGAAATTACCTGTGCTGTTGCTTTCTTGTGTGTGTGTGTGTGTGTGTGTGTGTGTGTGTGTGTGTGTGTGTGTGTGTGTGTGTGTGTGTGTGTGTGTGTGTGTGTGTGTGTGTGTGTGTGTGTGTGTGTATGTGTGTTCTGTGCACATGTGTGCACTTGTGCTTCAGAAAATGAAAATATAGCCTGACAGGATAATTTTTGTCTCATTATAGTCCAAATTGTTATGTCTGCATCTTTCTTGTGGTTGCCACATACATTTCAACAAATGGTGTACACTGACGGCAGTTGCTGGTTGTGTAAGAATAACAGTTTTTCATCTGAGAAACACTGTAATATCATTTATCTTTGAGGAGTAGCCCACATTACAGCTCAGTGCGCCTTCAGGCGTTTCTGCAGTTACCTCCTACTGCACCTCTAGTCGTCAAATATTGCTTGTTCATATTTGCATTAATAATTCCAAAACCATGGTACATACAAGGTGTCAGAATATTTTATCTTGAAACATACACGATTGCAAACATAGTTGTAATGATATTATAAACCATTACCAAAAAAAAATCACTATCAAAAAAAAAAAATCAATCCAGGAACACACCACAAAAAAGCCAACATTCTAAGAACTTTTTTTATTGCACAAAACATACATCAACTTCTTCCTCTAGCTTCTCGGCTTACAAAAAGCCTTTAACAGAATATATTAAACCTACAACAACTTCCTATATTTATACATCATAGCCTAATTAACACTTCATTAACATATTAATTAAACACTTTCTCTTAAAAAAAAACAGCTTATAGTTGTAATGATATTTGACCTCTGTCAATGAGTATTTGTTAGAACTGTAAGGTGATAATAAGAAGTTATGTACCTACCATAACGTTCCATGTTAGTTGTCTTCTCTCGCCTTCTTTCTTGCTGGATGGGTTTGGAGCCGATCGGCTCCGACTCGGCCACTTACTAAAGCTCGAGAGCTAATTTTACCGGCTCAAGGCAACCCTATATCCCATGATGCTAGGCGATAACTACCCAGATCTCATTTGGTAGCTGAAGAAAAAAATTAGGCAACATAGTCCTCCAACTGGAGAGGAGGAGGAAAAGGGATAACCCCACCAAAGATCCCAAGCTAAGCTAAAGGTACACTAGGACAAGCTATTAGGCTGGCAATGCTAGATCAGGACTCTTCAAGGAAGAGAAAATTCTTCTCGGCCTGTCCAGGCTAGGGGGATGGTGGGTGGGACGCAAGAAAGAAGGCGAGAGAAGACAACTAACATGGAACGTTATGGTAGGTACATAACTTCTTAATGTTAGGTTGTCAATCTCACCTTCATTCTTGCTGGATGGGACCGCGTCCCTAGCACCTTTATCCTGGGTGGCTCATTGGAACAGACTCTTGAGAATGGTGGAACCAAAATTTGCCCTGTTTCTGGAGGCCAAGTCCAATTTATAATGCGAAACAAAGGTATGAGGAGAGGCCCATGTGGCTGCCACACAAATAGTGTCTATTGGTAGCCTAGCTTGAAAGGCTGTAGATGTAGCTAGTGCTCTAGTTGAATGGGCTCTTGGCCTAGAAGTCAATTCTCTACCTCTGAGCTGATAAATACATGTGATCACAGAAGACAGCCACCTAGATAGGGTTACCTTAGATACCGGAAGGCCTTTCTTATTCTCTGCTTAAGATAAAAAGAGTTGATCAGATTTCCTGATTTGTTTAGTCCTGTCCAAATAGTAACAGAGCTGGTGATGAACATCCAGATAATGTAGTTTTTGCTCCGCCCTATTAGAATAATTTGGGAAAAAAACTGGGAGATCAACTGATTGATTTAAATTTGTCTGCGAAGCCACCTTGGGTAAGAAGGACGGATTAGTCCTTAGAGAAACTCTGTCTTTGTGGAAGACTAAATAGGGAGGATGAATGCAGAGGGTATGAAGCTGAGATACTCTCCTAGCAGATGTATTGGCGACTAGGAAGAGTGTCTTCCAGGAAAGTAATTTCAGTGAACAAGAAGCTGCAGGTTCAAAGGGGGGAAGAATCAATGATGTTAAGACTAAATTTAGATCCCACTGTGGTGGAGGATCATTGATCAGGGGCTTAAGTAAAAATACACCTCTAAGGAATGCCTTGTAAAGCTTATGGGACATGATGCTGTGGTCCGATAGGCCTATATGGAAATTTGAAATGGCTGCCAACTGAACTTTTACTGTGGAGGAAGAAGATCCTGAATGAAAAATTTCAGCTAGGAAGTCCAAGACCGAATGGATTGGAGCAGTAAAGGGATCTATATTCTTAGCCTTTGCCCAGAAGGAGAAACGTTGCCATTTACGAGTGTAAATCCTTCTGGTGGAAGATTTAAGGGAAGCTGCTATGAAATCTCGGACGGGATTAGAAATCATAGGAAGCCTGGCTCGGGACGGAAGTGGAGCAACCAAGCAGTGAGGTTGAGATAATGTAGGGATTGGTGCAGCTGCCCCGACTGATGGGTCAAAAGATCTGGGACTGGATCCAGATGCCAAGGCTGTACCAATAGATAATGGTGCAGGAACGGAAACCATATCTGTTGAGGCCAAAAAGGGGCAATGAGAATCATCTTGGCTCTCAAGGCGGTTGCTTTCTGAATTACTTGTGGTATTAACAGAAGGGGTGGAAAGGCATAGAGGAGTCCCCGAGGCCAATCTTGGACTACAGCATCTCTGGGAGGATGGCCTGGAAGGGGGAAGAGTGTGAAGAAGTCGGGGCATTTGCTGTTTTGAGGACAAGCAAAAAGATCGCAGCAAGGAAGGCCCCACTTCTGAAAGATCTCTTCCACCACAGATTGTTTGAGAGACCACTCGTGTGGCATGAGTATAGCTCTGCTCAACCTGTCCGCTATGATGTTGTACTTCCCGGGGATATGCGTTGCTATCAGAAACCGCTGAGAAGAGATTGCCCATTGCCAAAGTCTGAGTGCCTCTCAACACAGGGGATAGGACTTGGTTCCACCCGGCTTGTTGATATACCACACTACGGCCATATTGTCCATTTGGATTGCAATAGTCCCCAGGGGAAGAGAGTTGTGGAGGGCTTTCAACATTAAAAGCACTGCTCTCATCTCCAGGACATTTATGTGCAGGTGGCATTCGAAAGGTTGCCAAGTGCCATGGACCATCCTGCCCTGAAAATCCCCCCCCACCCGATCAGGGAGGCATCCGATGTAACCGTGGCGACTGGGGAGGGAGGAACAAAGGGTCTGCCTTGATGGACTTGAGGGGACAACATCCACCATTACATATGACTTTTGCAAGTTGGAGTTATCATGATCTTGTGATGCATAGGGAGTCGTTGAAAAGACCATTGGGTGAAAAGCATCCACTGTAGAAGACGCATGTAAAAACGTGCAAGAGGAAGAAGTGTTATGGCGGCCGCCATAAGACCCAATACTTTCAGGACATACCTGGCCTGAATTTTGTCGCTCTGAAGAAGAACATGGACATGGTTTTGAATATCTAAGACCCTTTGACCTGTTAACTTTGCTGAAAGTTGTACGGTGTCCAAGTTGGCGCCTATAAAGGTAATAGACTGACAAGGTGACAAGGCAGACTTTTCAAAATTTATAGAGATTCCTAGCCCTCTGCAAATGTGAATGGTTTAATCTCTGGCTTGGAGAAGTTGATGCCTGGTGGTGGCAGTGAGGAGCCAGTCGTCTAGATATGGAAACACCTGGAATCCTTGACGTCTCAGGTGAGCCGTAACTGCTGCCATACATTTGGTGAACACTCTGGGGGCTGTAGTGAGACCAAAGGGCAGGGCTCTGAATTGGTAGTGACTGGCCCCAGCCAAGCGGAGAAACCTTCTGGAGCACCTGTGAATTTTGATGTGATAGTACGCATCCTGAAGGTCCACGGAGCACATCCAATTGTCCTTGCCCAGAAAGGGTAGAATGGACTGTAGTGTGACCATCCAGAATCTTGTTCTCTTTACAAACTTGTTTAGTTTGCTGAGATCTAGTATTGGTCTCCAGTCCCCTGTCTTTTTCGGTACCAAAAAGAACCTTGAGTAGATTCTGGATCCCAGTTGGTCTGCTGGGACTGGCTGGATGGCACTTTTTGCTAGCAGTTTTGATATCTCTGGTACTGCTAGTTCCCTTAGACCGGGTGGAACATCTGGAAGGGTTCCCTTTTGCTGAATTGGGGTTTGGATAAAGGGAATTTTGTAACCCTCGGATATGATCGACTGTACCCATTTGTCTTGAGTAAGGGAAAGCCAGGCTTTTGGGTACAGTGACAATCTTCCCCCGACTGCCTCCAAAGGTGGACAATCGGGTAACATCTCAGGGATACTGGAAGGGTTTGTCAGAGAGAGGCTCCCTGCTACCCTGATTCTGCGGACCCCCTCTGCCCCCAGGGTGGTGTCTGTTGTTGTTACCCCCTCTGCCTCTGGGGGTAAACTGACCTCATGCATCAGGTGTGACTCCTTGAGATTTGCGGAACCACATTTTCCCACCCTTCTGACCCTTAGGGTATGGTCTTGAAGGGGTGGAGAAACGGACTCCTATGGCAGAAAGAGTCTTGCCATCTTGTTCGCATCTGGTCAAGGTGTCTTTCACTTGAGGTCCGAACAAGGTCGAACCATCAAAAGGGGAATTTGTGAAGGATGCCTTGAAGGGGTCTGCAAAATTACAAAGCCGCATCCATGCGTGATGCCTTAATGCCACTCCTGTGCCTGCGGCCCTACTCGCTCCATCGGCTGCATATGAAATGAGCCGCATGGAGGAGTTAACAATAGAGTTTAGGGTTCCTAGCTGTGAGTTAATTTTATCCTGGGACCCAGCAGCTGACGGATACTGTAAAACTTCTCCCAACTCTTTGAGAACATCTCTCTGAAGGCGGGTGAAGTGACACAAGTAATTCAGCGACTGCATGGCAAAGGTCGCTGAAGAAAACATCCGCTTACCGTACCTATCCATAGTCCTAGAATCCTTGTTAGGAGGATGGATTGGTACTGAAGGATCGGCTAGTTCCTTCTTGGTGGCTGCAGCCACCACCATGGCATCAACCGGGACACCTTTTGTCAAAAATTGCCTATCAGCTGGGGCCGTAATGAATTTAGAAGGCCTCTGAGGAGTGGGTTCCACCGAATTCGGGGCCGTCCACACCTTCCGAGCCACCACATCCATAAGGGGGTCGAAAGGCGGAGACACCCAGGAGGTGGAGGGTCGAGAACCAAACGCCTCCAGGTAAACCGACTTGTCCTCGGAAGGATTAAGGGAAGGCCAGTTCCCCCTCTGCTTAAGGATTTCAAGGATGTCTGAGAAAGAGACATCCTCAGAGGGGGACCTTGGGGATCCCTCCGACTCATCCAAGTCGGTATCGGATATAATGGACTCAGGGGAGTCCACATGTTTCCTCTTACATGTCCTCTTATGCGGAGGTTTACCTGATGGGTCAGGAGAAGCCTCGGAAGAGGAAGATATTCCCAGTGGGGAAACCTGAGGCATTGGATCTCTGGGCCCGGGAGCAAGAGAGTGGGAAGAGACGTCAGCAGGCACTGTAGTGGGAGGAGCTGATGGAGCTGACCATTGACCATGCCCTGGGGCTAGTACGCTCCTCATCACCTCGAAGGCTCCCCTATCAGAGAGGCCAGAGTGCTCCAGCTCCGAAGAGGTAGGAACCCCAGGCCACACTGACAGGGATGGCTCCGAGGCCGATGTTGGGGCCGAGCTCACCAGCGCCGACGCTCCGAGAGGGAGAATGGGGTCGGACAATGGTCCGATGCCACTCGCCCCCTCGGAGCTGATGAGAGAGACCAGGCGCCCGGATCCCTCCAATGAAGGCATCAAGGAGGAGATCAGAGCAGAGGACGATGGAGCCAAAGGGGGAGGTATCGGCTCCGACGCCACAACAGTCACGGCTCCGAGGAGCTCCAGCTCCGAACTCTGAGGGAGAGTCGAAGGAGGAATATTAGGTGGAGTTGTAATAGCCGCTGTCTGATGAGACAGACTATGGAGCATTTGGGCCAATGCCTGAGACTTTAACAGTCTACTCACCACTCTCTCAAGGTCATGGTCAGAAAGCCTGCACGACCGAGAAGATCGGCTCCGATGGCTCCGCTCCGAGAGCAGGGGTGATCTCGGAGCCGAATGGATAGACTCCAATGATGGGGATCTGGACCTCTTTCTAGAGGTAGATGGAGCTGAAGGAGCCGAAGATATGTCGGCTCCAGCCAGAGCCGACCGTGAGTGTAAGGACTCAGCAGTATCGGTACCAAGTGGAGCCGATACTGGAAGCTGCAACACAGAAGGATTGGCTCCAGCCAGAGCCGATCTTGCCACAGAAAGTGAGCTAGTAGCCAAAGGCTTAGGACTCAGAGCCGACGGTTTTGCTGGCTTCGAGGGCTTCCCCGGCGCAGACTTAGTCGAGGAGCCCTCGGGATTTAACAAGCCCCTTAATATTAATTTGTTCCTACGCTCCTGAAGGACTCTTGGGCTGAATGCATGGAAAACAGAACAAGAGTCCTGCAGGTGCAGGGGTCCCAGGCAGTAAACACAAGAAGTGTGACCATCTGTCAGAGACATTTTCTGACAGCACGAGTCACACTTCTTGAAGCCTGAGACCTTTGCCTCCTTCGACATATCGGTGTCAAAGTATTACTGGAAAAAAGACACACACACACAAACACCCGATCCAAAACAAACTAATAAAAAATTAGGGATACCAGGGTACAAACACACCCAAACACACCACAGAATCCCTGACAAGAGTTAGGAAAGTGGCAGGCTTAAGGCCTAATCTAGGGGGGAAGTATAATTAGGGATAGGGAAATACAAGGTACTAACAGGGAAAAAGGTTTAAATTAACCGCTAAGTATTTAACAAGAAAAAAAGGAGTGGGAACTAAGTAAAAAGGATGACTAAATGTCTCTAATTTCAAAAACTTACCAAGAGCCGGTAAAAACACACCTCGCAAGTGAAAGCGGCAAACGAGATCTGGGTAGTTATCGCCTAGCATCATGGGATATAGGGTTGCCTCGAGCCGGTAAAATTAGCTCTCGAGCTTTAGTAAGTGGCCGAGTCAGAGCCGAGGATCGGCTTCGAACCCATCCAGCAAGAATGAAGGCGAGATTGACAACTTAACATCTTCATTTTTTAAAGGCTCAAGCCACACCCACTGGGAGTTAAAGGTACACACTCAAAAGAGTTGTACTGGAGGTGTCTGTTTCTTGTACCACCCCTCTCTGCTTCCACAATACATACAGACAAATTAACAAATGATATACATAACTTATCATTCTGTGCCAGCTTTTCCATTCCATCTTAGAAGCTAATTTCATAGATGTATGCATGAGCGTGCAACTCATCTTAGTAAAGCACCTCTGCAATGGAGGCTGTCTTGATTTTCCTGTGAAGATGATGGAATGCACTGCTACAGTATCCCAGTTTACGTGGGTTGTGACACAGTACGCCCAGCAACTATCTGACGTAAGATGCAAAATAAGATGAATGGAAAGAAACAGATTGTCTGGCTACTGATAATACCAGAAGCTATTCAGTTTCAGAGCAAAGTGGGCAAGAAAGCTGACAGTGCTTGTTGAGAACAAATGGATCATTTTAAACATTAAAGGTCAAGATAAAAGTTTTTCATGACACCTATGTAGATCGTTGTGTGTATTATACCTAGCCAGCCACTGTAGCTAGATAGCACGTTCATATAAATTACTGAGCACATGCAAGATCAGTGCCATTTTGTGTAGCCAGTCAGAGTGAATGCAGGCATGAATGAAGATGCACATGCGAGTGTGTTTGAAGTAATGAGTCAGTCAGTTAGCTTAAATACATGTTCCAGATACAACTCCTGATGTGTTTATGTAAAATAAACAAGTTGAACCCATCACAGTGCCTTACCGTCTTATTTGAATACAAGAGACCTCTGACAGCCTATTCATTAAAATTTCCAGAGGTGAAACAAACCCTGCTTTTATTACATATTCACATATATAAGTTAATATAACAGTGTCAGACGTTTCCATGTGATCAGTCTACAAGTGGAAGTCAGTGGAATATAGAAAGCAATCATCTAAAATCCACATGACTTTTTTAATATTAAAGAATCTTCTGTCCACAAGTTGCAATATATATTCACAATGTAGCCTTTAAAATTACAGCAGAAATGAGTCATCCCTCAGATGCCAGCTATCTTTAAAGAAACACAGGTAAATCTCAGTCTGACAGTATAAGCCTTGAAGAAGGGAAAATGTCTACTGCTCTTTATTCATGTTTCATAACACACACACACACACACACACACACACACACACACACACACACACACACACACACACACACAAATCTCATTAATTCAAACTAATTATCCTAATTAAGCCCCAACCCATACAGCCTCTCATATCTATTCACTAATGCAGAGCTACTAAACTGTAGTTTAACACATACAAGTGCATTGTCTTCTCTTTTTAGAGTCTAACCTCATACTACAATAAATTGTTCAGATGACCCATACTCAACTATTTCACAACATTATCATGAAATTAGTCATCAGGGGATATGGACCCTCCAAACACTGGGCCTTTCTCAGCTTGGATTCATCAAGGGCAGATCATGCTTTCTCAATCTGGTGTATTTTTTGAAAAAGTCTCCAAAGCAATGTATGAAAGCAAATGGTACATACCATGACCTGGCCAATACTTTGGGCACAATGCCCCACTGAGGCATAGAAGAAAAGCTAAACTTGATGTATTTTTTGAAAAGATCTCCAAAGCAATGGATGAAGGCAAATGGTGCACACAATGACCTGGCCAACACATTTGACACAATTCCCCACTCAGTCATAGTAGAAAAGCTAAATAAACTGGAAATAAACCCTCATGTCACCCACTAGACTACCTCCACAAAGAGACCGGTCACTAGTGAAGTCCCCCAGGGTTTTGTGCTGCGATCTCTCTTGTTTGACATCTACTTTTTTGAAGTAAAAGCCATTGCCAAAGGGTTTTGGCTGATTAAGTTTGCAGATGACTGCAAGCTAGGAGCAGTCATTGAATTCCCAAGTGACGTATAAGTGAAAAGCTAAGAAGCAAACCTTAACCTGATAAAACTCAATGTGCTGTATATAGTGTTCTCTTTTAGGTAGTAAGGTACCTTCACGTCACACTGATGCTGCAAACGTAATTTTTTTAAACACTTTATAAAACAACCTTTAATGCAAGCTGTTTGTTTATTTTTACTTTAACAGGATTATATAGTAACTATCTTTCAATCTGATGAAAATATAAGAAAAGCTAAATAAGAACAAATATTATATATAACAAAAAGACCTTAATAATTTATATTTTTAAAATTTTTAATCAAAACAATAAATACAAACACTTCTTTGGGCCATGACATAGAAGGGATATTTACAATTTCACTCCTTTTAAAGTATCTTCAGCTTTTACTTCTCCAAGAAACGGGTGATACCTGGTGGAGTTTCATGCACCAAGCACATCCTTTCACAGTGCATCCCACACTGGCAGCCAAGAGGAACTCAGTTTGTGGAGGCACACTTCTCCACAGAACATAGCAATGACAGAGCTGGCACGTTGCCTTGTTTAATAATAACTAGCTCTTAGTAGGGAATAGCGAGTTATTGAGGATTCACATTCAGGAATGAATGGGCCATAGGGCTCTTGCCTAACCTGAGAATGCCCAGCACTCATACCCTCAGACTGAAAGGATTGAAAGGATGCTGGAAGTAGAGCCATGGGCAAAGTTCTAATAGATCACTGTTACAGTAGCCAAAGCTCTTCGGGTTACATCTGGACAAGGAAATGACCGTAATCAACTGCCCAAAATTAAAAGCTGTCTATCATGAACTCTAACTGTGAGGAGTTGAGCAGAGATCCAGATAAAAGCAACTTAGAGCACCAAAACCTTCAGAGCTTTCTTGCCCCAAGAAGGTCCCAATGGTCCTGGAAGTAAAATGCTAAGAAACATAAAATAAGAGTATATATATCCATACCCTGGTTATTAAAAAAAATGGTGCTTGGGGGAGGTCATGGCCACTGCAGCAGTGATGTGTTAGAACATCTATTGTTGTGCTAATCTAGCTTACACTAATATATTATGTTCAAAATTAGATCGCGACTCAAGAAAATGGTTCTTGTGAAGTCTGTTCTGAACCTGCAAAAGGAATCTAATTTAATAGTGTTTTTTAAAAGTATGTGCACCTCTTTTCAGAAAGCCAGAGAAAAGCCAAAACCATGTTAGAATGGGAGGACTGGAAGTGGCTTGCTATACTGAGAATGACAAAAAAGAAATAGCATGAGGCAACCCATTAGAAATAGCCTGCTTTGACACTGTTTGCCTTTTTGTCTTACCTTCACAGGAGACAAGCAGCTGACTGGCTTTCCTGACAAGCTGGGTTTTGTTTAAGTAGTATATTAGCTGCCTGTAAGTATCTGGAGAATAAAGAATTTCTCCCTTGTTTTGGGTTTCTGAAAAAAAAAAAGCCAGGGAGATTAATAGATTGGCTCAAGGTATTCTCTGAAACCACTTTAGGCATAAAAGAAGAACTGGTCCTTAAAAAAAAAACATCCTTGTGAAAAATGAGGTAGACCTGACTCTCCATAAGAGCTTGTAACTTAGATACTTTCATAGCAGAAGTTAGAGCAACAAGTAAAACCGTCTTCCATTTTAAGAACCTCAATTCAGCCTGATAAGCTAGTTCAAATGGAAAAAGACAAAGCTTCTGAAACACAACATTTAGACACTCGAGGAGAAGCTACCTGTCTTCTAAGTGAATGAATATGCAAAACCCTTTTTAAAAACTACATGACTTGAGTATAGGAAGATATGGGGATCCAAGAGCAGAGAAGAAGAGATGTTTGACAGATAAATCTTGATAGAAGAGTAAAAAAGACCCAAGGGCAATACCTCACAAAAATAAGAAACGGATTCAGCCAGACCTAAAAAGAGTCCCAGTCCTTGAAATGGCACCATCATGAAAATCTTTTCAAAACAGACAGAAATGATTTTGCAATAGAATAATTTGTAGCTTCATTCAGTGCCTGCCATACAGCCATGAGAAAAAATAAATGCCTAAAAGGTATTACAATTCTCTCTTCCAGACAGTCAAATGCAGACATTACAGACTGGGGTGTATCAAACAACTCTTGTGTTGTGTGAATAAATCTAGTCAGTATGGAAACTTGAGGTAAATGCCCTTGGCCAGTTTCAAAATAAGGGAGGACAACTGTTGCTGGGTTAATAGGGAGTCACCACCACTATATTTGAGAAGTCCTTCTGAACTTTAGAAGATCCCTGGATATCAGTGGAAATGGTGGAAAAGCATAAAGGAACATTTCTGTCCTTGGGAATGAGAAAGCATCTGTCTTCAAGGTATGTTTGTAAGGAATCGTGAGGCAGAATTTATTTAACTGCCTGTATGGAGAGAAGGCAAGCAGGTCTACTTGAGGTGTTGCCCACAGCTGGAACAAATAATGAAAGATCCCATATGCGGTTCCATTTCTTGGAGTCTCTTCATGTCCTGCTTAGCATGTCTGCCACAATGATCTGCTCTGACTGAATATATGAAGCCTGAAGTGTCAAACCGACCTGAGTTGCTACCATCCTGGGTATCGCAGCAAGTCTCCAAAGAGGATAATGTCTGGTACCCCGCTCCCCATTTGTTTGTATACCGCATCACTGTGGTATTGTCTATGAAAATTTTACAGAGGTCTTGGAGACCCAAGATAATTTAAGGCTTTTAGAGCATTTATAATAGCCATTGTCTCATTGATATTTATATGCCTTTGTCTGTCCTGCATATTCCACAGATCTTGCCCTTTAACCCCTTTCGACAAAGCTCCCCACACCATATATGAAGCATCTGCTTTGGCAGACTGAAGAAGAAGTGAAACAAAAAAATGGGAGTGATGGATTTTGACAGAACAGTCTATCTTCACAGAACCTCTCTACTCACAAAAACCGGAATTTGGATGTGAAAAGATAAAGGGTGTAGTTGCTGAGTCTAGACCAGCCCAAGTTATCACTGAATTTTTCTCATGTGAAGTCTTGCCAAGGGATTAATAAGAATCATAGAAGCCATGTACCCCAGAATCTTGAGAAATTCCCAGGCAGATACAAGATTTTGATTGGAAAACCTCTGGAAGAACTGTTGGAACATCTCTACCTTGCCAGGAGGAAGAAAAGCCCTTTCTACAACAGAATGTAGCAGACTTCCCAGGAAAACAATTCTGTGAGAAGGGATGAGATAATACTTCTGCAAATTATTTGAAAACCCAGATTAAGTAGAGATAATGAACACTTGCAAAGGACTGTTGCCAAATGGAAAAAGAGTCTAAAAATATAAGGCAATCATCTAAATAGAGAAAAAAATACGAATGCCTTGACATCTGCAATAAGCAATTACTGTTGTCAGACACTTTGTAAATACATTTGGAAAAGGAAGCTAGTTCAATGGATATGACAGAGAGCTGCTAATGTAAGACAGATACAGGATACAGATAATCTTAAGAAATGGCTGCAATGTTTTCTAATGGGAATTTGCTGGTAGGCATATTTTAAGTATAGCTTTACCATGATGGTTAGTAAAGGGACAAGGGGTAACAGAGTCTAATAGGATAATATTTTAAACTTTGGGAACTTGAGAAAATGGTTGAGAAAGGACAAGCCTAGCACCAACATCCAAGCTCCCTATTTTCTGTCTCCAAAAACATTCTTGAATAAAACTATTTCCCCATCTGATAGACAGGTACTGGGTCTCTGACTCCCTGAGTTACCATTTGTTCCAAAACTGGAGGGAACAGTCATATCTTGGTTACTGGCTAATGAGGAATGCCCTGTAAAGGAGGATGGGACTACAGTTAAGTGAACTCCTTTTGAATGATTCCATAACCCATTTGTCCGAAACATTTTGGTGCCACAGAGGAAGGTGTAGACTCAGAGTGAGAGGGTTGGGGGGTGGGGGGTTCTGAAGAGGCAAATAGTCATTTTGGACTTTGAAAGGATTTCCCTATCTTTTTGGAGCCACCTTGCTATTGTTTTTTTTTTTTTTTTAATCCTGTTTGTTGTCATCTTGCTGCTTCGGCTGTTTTCTGAAAAAGGTGAACTGAGAATCTGAAATTTCAATTTTAACATAATCTGGAAGGTTTTGCAAATTTAACCAAGAAAATCTTCATATGACAGATCCATAAACAGCAGCTGTGGATATGTCATCAACAGTGGTCTTAAGAACACTTTCAGATGTTTGATTACAAACAGACATACAAATATTTTTTCATGTCAGAAGAGGGAAGGCTAGTAGCTAACATTTTCAAGTGTTCAAAAGACAGAGTAAAAACTTTGGTATATGAGCCTGGCAGATTAAGTGTCAGAAGAATAAACTTTTAAAAACAAATTTGTCCAAAGCTGTCCCATTATTGTCAGAGGGAATGGCATTAGTAATCTGTCTAGCAGAAGCAGTTTTGGTTAGGAAAATGACTGCAAGGTCTGTCTTGGGGGTTTGGAGAACAAGTATGTGAGATCCTGAGGTACCCTGTATAACCTGTTAGATTTCCTAGGGGAAGAAGGTTGATTAAGAGGTAAGCTGTAAGCTACCAGCAAAATGTTCACCAAAACAGATAAAAAAAGAGGAACAGCTGCAGACAGAGGACTAGCCATCTGTAACAAATTGCAATATATATGCTTTGAAATAGGAATTTCATCCTGATCCTGCTGAAAACCCTCTTTCATTTTAAATAAAATTTCAGGAAAAGAAATGGCTTTTGGAAGGAAATCTGAAACAACGCTTTCCTCAGAATTATACTCTTCAGGATGTGAAAAAAATCATGAAACAGCATATTCTCTCTCCAATCCCTGTTCTTCTGACTGAAAATGTGTCAGATAGAGAAGGCACTATTTTTCTTTGCTTTCCTGAATTTGAAATACATGAAGAAAAAGCAGAAATTAACTCCTTAGCAAAATCTAATAAATCTTCCCTCTCCATTTAAGCAAAAATAGAAGAAGCTGATTTTTTTTTACTTTTTAGGAAACTCTTTTAAAAGGACTGACCCAAAGCAGGTACAATTCCAGGGCTCAGGCTCCCTTTCCAGACTATGTGGTAGACCTTCACCAGCTCATTCTCCCAAGAGCTTCCTCTTGAACATGAAATATCATATTGTAGTATTACTGAATATCCTCCCAACTTGGGACAATCTGCATAGGAATATTCCTCTTTTACCTCATATGATACTTGAATATCAGGGCAAATGTTGACATGCATTAAGCGGTATACTGCATGAATCGACTGTGGATTATGTGCTTCTCATTCTCCAGTGAATGAGTTTTGTCTCTGTCTCTGAGAACTGCAAATATTGAAGAGGAAATTTCTAAGATAAAAGTGACTTTGTTTAATGGCTAAAAACACAAGAATAAAATATGTGATTTAAAAGCCATTATTTGCTTGGAGGAGTTTGTAACATCAGTGAAATCTGATTTAAAATTTCAAAATGCATACCTCAGATTCCAGGGCATACCTTCATTTGTTGCTACAGATCCAATGGGATAGATGGCCTGTCTCATTATTTTTAAGTTAACTCATAAAATCTGGAGCCAAGAAAATAACTCAGGAGTGGACACTGACAAAATAGTTATTATCATCACCACTGAATACAGTATTATAAAAATACTAAATTTCATCAAGAGCATTTTGATTGCTTGACTAAATTCCTCAATATAAATATTATTAAAATACAATCCCTGTGCAACATTTTAACAGTTCAGTCACAGAAGTCATAAACTACCCCATATCAAATAAATATTTCCCCAAATCAAGTGAATATATCAATTAAAAAAATTCAGAAAAAGCAGTAGAGAAGCCATCTAGGGATGGCAATATCTATGTAAAACATTGACAAACATGAAATCTTGATGCTTCCTATCCATGTTTATGTACTCTGTAATTAACACAGACCACAGTAATATTATTTTTACCTAGACATGATTCATACTCAGTCCTAAATAAACCGTCATTCCTAGACTTCACCACTGGAAACTATGTTACATTATATTTGTCTGCGTGTAGATATATACATACATAAATATATAACTATATATATATATATATATATATATATATACTTATATACTTATATATGTATATACATATATGGATGGCTATCAGATTTTCAAAGTTTTAAAACTTTGAACATCATACAGCTGAGACCATATGACTGAAGTTTTGAAACTTCAAAATAAAATTTAAAAAAAAATAAAAAAAAATTTTTACATTTTTGCAGGCAACCTCACACCCCTTCTAATTAAATATACCATCTCTGAGATCACACTACATTGAGGACATTGGTAAATTTTCTGTTCCACACTGTAAGGTGACTACCATTCAAAACTTTGATCATATGGTCTTAGCAGTAAGATGTTCTAAGTTCTGAAACTTCGATAACCTGATAGGGACCTATACACACACACACACACACATTATATATACATATATATATATATATATATATATATATATATATATATATATATATATACATATATATATATATATATATATATATATATATATATATATATATATATATATATATATATATATATATATATATATATATATATATATATATATATATAGGCAGAATGAATACTGTCCTCAGTATCCCAAACAGATCTACTCAGGATACTATGAATGAGCTCTATATTATTAACTTCTTCATTCAATAATTTGTACTATTAAGACAGAAATATCCAATTTAATTTTAAAAATATTCTTAAAATTATAACATTAGAAGAGAAAGCAGAGATATAGCTTAGATTAAAAAAGCTGCTAAAATCATAAAAAACATATTTACTGGTCTATATTAAAGAAGTAGGTAAGAAAATGTTTATTTTTATCTAATCTCCCAGCTGTAACTTTGGGCTTAGGATAATGTCCAGCAATGAGATAACAACAAGGCATTCTTAAATTACAGTCACAAAAGCCGACAGGAAAAACATTGCAAATTAAACATGTCATCAATAACAAATTAATTGATCAAAACTCACAAAAGCAAAATTAATATACCTGCAGAAAAATATTGTATCAACTTCAAAATAAACAGCAAAATATATTAGAGTATTGTATATACAAGTAGACATCTAGGCTACAAATCGGATAACTGGTGCCACAAGTAAAATTAAAAACTCAAGTTACAAAGAAATGGAACAACATAACCTGTGGTTTCTTATATAGAAATAAAGAAAACCTAACTAATCCTTCATCAGTCATGTTAGTCAAACTGTTACCAAGTAGATACTGCCCCAGTTTATGATAATAATATGCAATAGTACTAGTTTGTAAATATCAGGTCATATAACACCAAACATAATTTTATCAGTCTGACCAATATTCTATGTAAAACCATGAAAAGAGTGATAATGGAGTTAATGTAAACTGAAACAAGGGACAGTCCTCTGTTACAGATGAAACAGTATGGGTTTCATTATGAGAAAATGTCACCTTCTGAATTTTTGGGTACTCTGAAAAAATTAAGATTAACACTTCCCTAAAGACCTGATAGTGCCCTCTTTTTACTTTGGCTTGTCTAAAACATTCAAAATTAGCACTCATAAAGAAGTAACTTATAGGCTAAATGTATTAAATGTTAATCAACTGTCAAATAACTAGTTAATGAAAAAGTAGGGTTGTCTCAGTAACACATAGATGTGAATACTCTATAAAAACAGTCAACGCATTTCATATAAAAAAATGTTTTACAAATGTTAAGCAGCCACCCAAACATTCAATAGGTTAAATTATATGACAACCACACTTTATGACAATTCACATGAAATCATATATCATAGTTAAATTACGTAACAAATATGAATACTGCTAAAAATATTTGTACACAACAATGTAAAGTTGAGCAAAAATATCTTTGTTCCAAACATTTACATTTTAAGACCATTGTGGAAGACTAATACGCAATTCAAACTGGTTGCCTTTAGTAGTGCTACATTCAGTCTGTATATTAATATCTCTGACCTGCTTGTCAAAAATATCAGGTCTAACAAAGAAAATTAAAAATTGCAAGCTACATTTGTGTCTGAAATATTTTTAAAAGGTATGATATTAACATCATGCCTTCTGATGTCTGATATTCTGAAATACATTTGTATAACTTCCTATTTCCTGTTTATTTTGTTCCCATAATAAGTTTGACATGCTGTCCTTACAGTAAAGTCAGCAAGATCACCAGTCAGGGAATACTGTTGAAAGATCATGGTCCAAAATGCTGCAAGTAAAATACCCAAAATATACACAATTCACAGCTCCCAAGTACTGCAAAGCAAGAAAGCCAAATACAAGTATTTTACTGATGCTAAAGGCATTATATGCACCTTGTTTTCTGTAATACACTTCTCCAAGGGTACAGTAATAGTGCATGTACTTTAGGTTATGGCATCCTGCATGTGTAGATTGTACTGATGCATTTATTGGTACATTTCAATCACTGCAGTTAATCATGTTATGTTATAAAATTCTTATAGTCCTTATTAATAAAATCTCTAGTTACTGCATCTATCTCTGTTAAGAATCATCAGCAGTGAGGTATGATGCTATCAGTATTTGTATTTTAGCACATTATGGAAAATATGCTTTAAATGCATGTTATTGCTGCATACGTTTCTATTCTTTTTAACATGTTTCTTATAGACACGTGCCTAACCTCCCATTGTTTCTTCCACAAAATAAAAAAAAATGAACAGAGTAACTCATTTTGAATATAAGACAAAAACAAGTGATGACACCTACCATAACATATGAACATCATCTACCATAAGATCACCACTGTGGATACTAGCTAAATTAAAAATAAGCACATCTTCTCCCCCGGATAGAATCACCTTAGTATAATGTATTTAATGGTCAGCTTGGCACCACTGACTAAACCAGCTATTTAATGATAAACTTCATCATCAGACATAAACACAATGTTTTTCAGAACAGGTTCTAGGTGACTAACATAGAACTGATGCAAGCAATCATGTAGTCAGTTTATGCATTATACTGCCATACTGCTTCTACCCAATAACGACTGGGGATGATTCCAAATAAAGACTCAATATCCATTCTTATCACTGTACAATCCATTTTATGAACACCTCTGAAACTAAAACAATATCCATTATTATCAGTGTGTAACCGGGATATGCACAACTAAAACTGAAGATGGTCTACAAAAAATCATGGTCTACAAAAACATCTGATGTTGCTTGACTAGCTTCATCTGTAATCGAGATTGACAAAGATGGCAACCATGATGATTGCAAGGAAAATACAAAAAAATGGCATTGTCCATGTTAAAATTACATATAAGATATCAGGAAAAAAGATACTAGACTTAATTTCACATTAGTTTCGATTCAGGTATGTTTGTTTGGGAACATTTTGATATTTGATCGATCCTATTTTATAATTAGACTACTGAACACTACTTTGTGTATACCTGGCAGATAGTCTCTAATTAAGCATTTCTACCTTTTTTCTGTAGTTCCCTTTTATAACTGACTATACTGAAATGGTTATTTGCTTCTGAGGCTTACTCTGGGAATCTGACAACTGCATTTTTAGTAAGTTGTTAATCATCGTCAGAAAGGGATGAGTGAATGAACAATACATTTGTGAACAAATGAATAAGAATTACAGCATTACTTAATCCTCCTTCATATGATTATTAGATAAATAACCCTCCCAAATATGCATTTTAAGGTCAGTAAATAAGTAGCTTGTTGCATTTATAAATATGCAGATCACACTTGTATTTTATGGAAATCTTGCATAAAAAAGTTAAACTTCAGCAAAAATTTGTACACTTTTATTTGTAATGCCATTGCTATTTATATATATCTACAAGTGTCATATCTACGGCAATACAAAACTTTTGAAATGCAAGACACTTGAAAAGGTTGTTAGAAAATATAATTATGCATGATGATACCAAGCATCTTTTGTAATGTAATATGTGCCAAGTCTGCTTTACATGCCTGGACAGAATTTCTGCTAAATTTGCATAAGTTACCACAAAATGATACATATCAAACTGTTGTCTGATCACATACATTGCGTACAACTTGCAATATTGCCTTCTGTTGTAAGCAGCTACCAAACCCTATTGCTTCAGAATTTGTGTAGGTGTCAGTACAAACTGCCTACATGCTATGTTCACTACAGATGACCAATAGCATAAGAAATATGACCGTATGTGAAAGCTAACTGCTATGAGTTTTACAAAAATATATAACTTGCATAAAAAAACAAATGAAAATTCCTTGTATTGCTTACATTAGGTGGTACCATCTCTATATGTGAAATACAATTTCTAAGAAAGTGGTAGCAGACAAAGAAATATAAATGTTCAAGGGATTTTAATGGAATGAAAAATAAGAAAGACATCCCTTGAGACAACAACTTGACTAACAAACAGTATCAAGTTAATGAATATATCCCTGCTTTGAAGATTAGAAGTGAGTTCTGCTCTAGATTTTCTTAAACGGCCTGAACAAAGAGTAGTTATTATAAAGGTTGTCATATAACCAAAATATATGTGTCCCTCTAAAATATGGCACAAAAAAATAAATAGTGTGGCAATTTCTAGTTTCATATGAAAAAGCCTGAACTTGAAATCCAAGATACAACACTCTTTCTTTACCTCTGTTGATGCTGGTTTACAGTAGCCGGACCCAAAAACTAAATTTTCCAAGAACATTCCAGACTGGTCAGTGCTTGCTTCTTGTCCACTTCTGCCAATCCATGTCCCCTTTCCTGAGTGGGCAAAGCTATGTATATAAAAATTCATATAATATGAATAGATATCAAAGCTTCAGTTAAACTGCATTGTTCAAAAATCTAACCATATAGCAACAGTCTTAATACTTTTACTTGCCAATACCAGAATAGTGTATTTCATTTTGCATTTTTGAATAACATTAGAAGAAAAAACAGGTGCAACAAAATTGTACTGAAAACAACATTCTGTAACACAAAATGAAAATGATGCTTTAGGATGAATTCATATAAAATCTAGCTTGTGACTTCTACGTGGAATCTGCATGTCCTCCATGTGTTTCACTTTGTTTTCTCTGGGTGGTCCAGTTTCCTCACACATTACAAAGACTCACAGTAAGTAGACTGATGACTAAATTGTCTGTGTGTGTGTGTGTGTGTGTGTGTGTGTGTGTGTGTGTGTGTGTGTGTGTGTGTGTGTGTGTGTGTGTGTGTGTAAAATCTGAGGGGTTTCTTAGGAATCCAGTGTGCCTTGACATCGATTCATGGGTGATAATACTACCTATAATAACTATACAATAGTAATACAACACCAATATAAGCCACAACTGACATCACCCTTATAGTCTGACAAGGTCTACAGTTTCTTACATCAAAATCAATATATATTACATTCTTAATACTCAAAACCTCTCTCTTGTTAAAACATGGAATGGCAAGCAAAGGAGATGTCTATCAACCTTTCAGAGAATGAATCATTTCTTTGTACTTCCTTAAAGTCCTTAACTAACTGCTCCCTACACAAGCACAGACAACAGAAAATCTGAGTTCCAGTGTTAACTGAATAAGCATACTCATCTGACCTAGAGAGTTCTCTTAACTTGAGAAATGAGCATGCTAATATACAGTTTACTATGAGCGTGTTGCTTCAAATGCATTACATACAGATTATAAACAAAGCTATATTTATATAACTGTGATCTATAATTAAAGGAAAAAGAGTTCATATTTAAAAAAAATAAAATTTAAACAATGTTAGTCAAATACTGTCCAGCACATTGTTACTGTGTGGCTCATTCATCCATAGACAGTGACTTCCCATAAAGAAACATTTTTTGTATAGGTTAAACCCTACATAAGGTTTCCGTTTATCACACATCTGAATGTTCTTTCTAGATGAAAATCAAACTGAGAACGGAAAAGTTTATTGATGAATGTCTATGTAAGGCTCCATTGCTGCTGTTTGTTTTCCAGATTAAACTAAGTATTGCAAGTCTCTGCGGTAGATACACCTCCGCTGCTCAAGGTGGTGCATAAGTATAACTGTGCACATAAAGCATAGGTGTCATTTTAGTGTTATTCCAAAAAGCTTATTTGATTATGTAAAACAGCCCGTTGTATCAGATGGAGGTCAGGTAAACCCTCCCTCCCTCCCTGTCCCTCCATAGAATAAGTTTCTCCATGACAAAATTCCACACAAGTGAAAAAAAAAACAGGTTTACTATAACTGGTTAGCACTTACAGTCATGAAATGAAATCCATTTCAAGAATGAAACTGCTAATTGTTTATAACATGCCACATTCTTTTGACTTGCTTTTGTGGAACTTTTTTTCACATTTCTCAAAAAGTATCACAGTATAAAAACCTTCAAAGATATGCAGGAGGATCCAAAAGGAACACAATTTTACATAAACGGGAAGGAAACAGGAAATGAAGTAAAGACAGAAAACTAAAGAAAGCAGATAACATATATGCATATGTGCATGTGTGTCTGAGTGACAGAAATGTCTGTATGTGTGCTTATACATGTCTAGTAAGAAAAGCTAAATATATTATTGTAGCTAATATTTATGTAGTTTATTCACTTGGTTGCAATTAGGTTCATAGGTTTATTGGTGTAAACTAGGCTAATGACCACTTGGTCCCTTATAAGCCTATATGCACAACCCATATGTGACCGACAAATTTGACTTATATAGGTGGTGATTTACTGATTTCATCTATCAGATACATAGGAGCCAGACCACGGGTGAATTTTCAATTACCCACCCATTGGTCCAAGTTGCAGTTAAAGAGGGATAGGCAGGAACTCTGCTTCACATGAATGGGGAGCCTGTCCCAGAGAATGGGAGTTGACTGAAAAATGTATTTTTCTCTCCAACATGTCCTATTTATGTCACAAGCAAAATTTAGGTATTTTAATCTACTAGTTCTGAAACAGTTTGTTTTCTAGATGTGCAAAAAGTACATCAAACAGGGTACAGGAATGTCTTTTGCCAGACTAAGATCACCTCTCAGAAGTCTGTATGATACCAATTAAAGAGACAGGGCTTTGAGATGATCAGTGTAGGACATTGTGTTTACTCCCTGTATTTTTTTTTTTTTTGTAAGGAACCTTTGTGGCCATTCCAGTTGCTGCACATGTCTGGTGAGGTATATACTGAAGGGAGCATTATACTCTATGATGGGTCTGATGAGGTCTGCCTACAGTGGTATGATGACCTCTTTGGATCTACATGCCATGCATTTGCTTTTCAGCTGAGGAACACAGAAAGATTTCCTTACTACCGTGGACACATGATGGTCGAAGGCTAGGTTAATATCTGCATGATTTCTCAGATCCTTGAACAGTGAATCAACTTTTAAGGGTGTTTTATTGATGGCATAATTACTTGATGGTAGACTTCCCAAAAGGTACTATAGCGTATTTCTTAGTACTGAGTTTTAAGCCATGGCTTTGGCACCATGTATTTGTCTATATTAGACCTTCAAGAAAGGTGTTCTCATCTTGGGTTGATTCAATCACTGCTCCCACTTTGCAATTGTCTATGAACTTGGCTAGCCAAAGGCCTTTGACATTGGCTTTGACATCCAAGAAGTAGATGCTAAAGATGAGTGGGCCCAGCACAGAGCCCTGGGGGACTCCACTGGTGATCAGACTCTTTGTGAAGGTGGCCTCACTAATTCTAATCTCTTGGGTACTATCAGTGAGTCAGCTAGCTATCCAGAGTATTATAAAGGGGTTTACACCTAGTTCCTTAAGTTTATTGACAATACCTGAGTGGGTTATTGTATCAAATATTTTAGTCAGATCTAGATAGGCAGTATGCACCATTTTCTTCTCATCCATTGAATTAAAGACCTTCTCAAAGAAGTCCACCTGATTCGGTAAGCATGACCTTCCTTTGACAAAGCTAAAATAGGATAGATCCAGTGTCTAGAGGTCTCCTATGGCCTTGTTGATAATTTCCATGATAATGCTTTCCTTAGCTCTGCAAATAAGACTATTCAGAATAATGGGTCTGTATTTTCCAAGAGCTATTAAAGGCCCTCCATTATGAAGGTGGATGACCTTCCCAGTCCTCCATTCACATGGCACAAAGCCTGTTTTAAGAGATATAATTAAGGGATCCTGAAAAGATATATTTTAGACTATTCAGGAGACATCCTGAGATATTATCGGGGCCCATTGAGGCCACATTCTTGGCTTTAGTGAGTGCAGCCAGTACATGCTCCTTATTTACAGATGTAGGGGTTATGTTTGAGGGTATTTTTTGATGGGATGGTTGGGGTGATAGGGCAGCAAAGTTTAAACTAAATTTGTCTGCTACAGGTTCGCTATATCACTAGACCCAGTGAATGTGGCACCATTAACCATCAGTTCAGCACATTGCTGTGTGTTGCCTTTGAGGTTTCTCACATAGCTGTAGAAGACATTGTGGTTATCTTTCACCTGTAATCCTGTAATCACAACTGCACAGGTAAAAACCACACTCTCCAAAGCCAAGAACACAGCATCCATGGCACCAGACAACATCCCAGGCTGCATTCTACACGAACTACAGAACAAACTGGCACCCCACCTAAGTACCATGTTCAATAATAGTCTCACCTCAGGCTTTGTGCCTACTGAATGGCACACAGCAATGGTTATCCCACTCCACAAGGGGGGAGCCACCACGGACCCCGGGAACTACCGCCCCATTTGCCTGACGAGCCTGGTCTGCAAGGCCATGGAACGTATCATCATGGAACTTATAAACAAAGACATTGGTAATCTCCAAACTCTGGATCCCACCCAGTTCGGGTTTGTAAAAGGCAGATCATGTCTCCTAAACCTGATAGACTTTTTTGAAGCAGTCACCAAAGCCATAGACAAGGCTAAGGTGGTTCACACAGCCCATCTAGATCTTGCCAAGGCTTTCTACACCATCCCCCACAATGGCATTATAGATAAACTCACTAAACTAGGTATAAATCCCTATGTCACAAGATGGGTTGCCAACTGGCTCACTGACAGAACCCACACTGTGAAAGTAGCAGACTCCAAATCTGACCAGACCAGTGACAAGTGGAGTACCACAGGGTTCAGTCCTGGGTCCTCTCCTGTTTGGTATTACTTCTCTGAAGTACAGGCTAACACAGAAGGTCTTTGGCTAATGAAGTTCGCAGATGACTGCAAACTAGGAGCCATAATCGAAACTCCTAATGATGTGGACATCCTACAAAAGGGCCTCACTGAGACAGATGCCTGGTGTCAAAGCCATGGCCTCAAGCTCAATGCCAAAAAGTGCATTGTCATCCCCTTTGGTAAAAACTCTGTACCAATGAACTACAACATAGGCGGTATCATACTTAACACTGAAAGTGTGATAAGAGACCTTGGGACACAGGTGGACATCAGTCTCTCTTTTGATAATCACATTGCCACAGTAGTCAGGAAATCCTTCTACATGGCACACCTCATCACAAAAGGTTTCTCATCCAGAAAAAAAGAGGTCATTGTTCCCCTCTACTCATCACTCATTAGACCCATTATAGAGTATAATGCCCCTTTTGGTATGTACCTCACAAGACATCTACAACAACTGGAAAGGCTGCAGAAATACCTCACAAAGAGGATTACCGGCCTCAAACAGATGCCCTACACAGACCGTCTCAAAAAACTCCAGCTTTACTCCATCGCATATCGCCTACTCAGAGGTGATCTCTGCCTAACATACAAAGCTATGTCAAACCCAGAGCTGTTGGACATGCTCCACTTAAAGAAATCCCAATCCCTCCAAGCTACAAACTCTAAGGACCTAAACCTTGTCACCACAATAAACAGTACATGCCGGAGGGATAGATTCCTGTCCCAGAGACTTCCCATACTCTGGAATAAACTACCTATCTATATCAAACAAAGCTCCTCATTAGCACTCTTCAAGAAAAATCTTGATGATTGGATGGGAAATAAGAAATTCACCCCGGGGATCACCTCTATGGCTCTGCTAGACAGTGGCACAGGAAAATATATTTCTTGGGTGGCAAAAGCCAGGGTACCTTTTTGGCTGGGCTTGTATAGGCCCCAGGGCCGATAGCCCTATACCTACCTTTGAACCTATGAACCTGGGAGGCTATCTTAACCTCAAAGTTCCCTTTGCTTGATCAAATTATCCCTATTAGGTCCTATTTACTTTGATGAAAGAGTTTCTATCTTTATGGGAATTACCCATCCTGAGTTTTTCATTTTGTTGTATATGCTGCTTAATTTGAGATGTCACCAGGGCAATTGGTTTCTGGTGCAAGTCCTGGGCTTACTTCTGGTAGGTATGGCAGCCTCTATGCAGCCATTGACATGATTGTACAGTGTTTCTGAGAGAAATTCTGCATAGGCTACTGTATTCACTGAGCATGGAGGGGGTACTGGATTTTGACAAGCTATGTCTTAATAAAAGATAATTTACCTTGGAAAGGTTGCTAATTGCTACTGGTTTTAATGGGATTATGGAGGTGAATTTGATTTTGAAAGAGACAGCTTTATGGTTGGACCTTACCAATGAGGATGAGACATTTTTTGGGGGAGCAGTGTCTGGTATGTTGAAGCCTGTAGTTTATGTAGTCACTATCTGGCCAAGGGTGTTTGTATTTGTGAAGTCCAGGAGTCACTGTGCCTTTAGACTTGAGGCTGTATATGATTACTAGTCTATAGATGGGTAATTAAAGTCTCCCATGAGTACAGTGTTAGGTTGGATGTCCTTCTTGGACATGGAGGGTGACCTATAGCTGGCTAGGATATGGTACAAGATTTTGTCTAGGGTGATCTGCACATACAGGAACTCCAGTACATCATCCTGTTTGACAACCCTAAAGGTATGCTCTGATCTACAATGAAACACCTGCTCCTTTTGCCCTTGTCTGTGAAGCTACTGGTCTAAAAGTGTGGAAGGCACCGAAACCTTGTACTGCCGAGGTACTCCCTCCTGCTTTAAACCATGTCTTAGTAACTGCACACATATGTATATTTTCATGTGTGAGGAGCGCTTGGAATATAGTTTTTTTATTTAGGCTATTGGCATTCAGCAGTAACAGAGCTGATTTTGCTATGTTGGTAGGTTTATCAATTTGGCGTACCTAAAAAAGGCACAATGGGGATGGATAAAGTTTTAGCCAGTATTCAAACACCTAGAAGAGAGAGCTGCAGACCATCCTTAAAAAAGCAACATGGTCTGTTAACCATGTCCTCCGAAGATGAAAAATATTGGATCCCCTTAGAATGACACCAGAAAGACAGACAGTTGTTGAAATCAATCATTTTTTTGCTCATATTGTGTCATCATCCTTGATGAAGGTAATATGCTGTTCACTTGTCATGCTTATACCAGCCTGAGGCATATAGCTTATACCAGCCTGAGATATATAGTCTGAAAGCTCCATAATGTCTCTCTCCATATAGTCCAGGGAGGTAGATCTTTGGTCATTTACACTTATGTGGTCTAGGATGGAATCGTACTGGTACTTGTGGAATAACGATTTGAATGCATGAGTGATCTGGTGGATTCTGTATCCAGAAAAGCATCTAACAGTTGTCTTCTCTTTGTTCAGCCTGGTTAGAAGGGTAATGTATATCTTACAATAGAGTTCCCTATGACAAGATTCCTGGAAAATCTGTATGCTTGCCTTAGGGGATTAGTGTTTGGGGCTCCACTGAAAGTGACAGTATATGTGGTGTAAGGTGTGTTTTTTCTGAGAGCCTTTGGGCTTGCTGAGGCATAGGTCTAGGCAGTTTTTGTTCTTTAGGAAGATTGTTTTTAAGTGCCTCACCATACACATGCATGATGTATGTTATGTAAGGTGAGTGTTGCATGTATGGTTTCTCAAACCTGATGTGTTTGTATGGGAGAGTTTAGCCTCCAGTGTCATTATGTAAGTACACCTCTCACATACTGCGTCTGCTACTTTAAGGATTAAGTAGCTGTCAGTAAACATGATACAACTGCTACATTGTCTCAGGATGAGAATATCCACAGAGCTGGTTACAGAGAAATTAGGAAATTCCATATCTATATAGTCTAGTCCTTTGATTTGTGAGCTACAAGGGAGTGATATGTTGGGCTTAGAAGGCTATTAAGGGTGCTTGGTCTGGGCAGACTAAAAGGATGCTTTACTAGAGCAGATTATACTAAACAATACAAAATTCTTCTAACTTTAATGTTTTCACAATACTGAATTCTACTAAATCTGTAGGTCTTGTCACTTGAGTTGCGTCTATCAGCTCTAAGCTTTTCAGCGCAGAATGTATTTTCTCTATATTGCTGCCTTACAGGTTAGAGTTTTATGAACCATTCTTTCTAGGTGTTTGCTACTGTAGATGGCACTGCTACTCCACTCAAACACAAAATTTATAGCAGCACAGAAAAAGCAGAAAACTAACTAATGTGCCCTCTGAAGAATAAAATTGACTACACTATGAATGCTTTTGTGTATTTCCCATCTCAGTTAGACCAGTCAAACACCTCCAGCTAAAAGATTAATTAACCCAGTCAGCCTATTGTGAAAAGACAGTAGAAGTGACCCACAACTGCAATGCTAACACAAACCATTTAAACAACTAGCTGGAAATCCCTTGCTGAAGGCGATTTCAAGACAGTCTTACAGCAGTACCTGTGAAGAGAATGTTTTTTATAAAAACTTAGTGAAATGCACACATAATAGCAGAAAAAGAGTAGTGATCACTTATAATAACGCGTGTGATTTACCAGTCAGAAAGTGTAACACTCACTTAAAATAACTTAAGTGCGATTTAGCAATCAAAAGTGATTAACTTTGCCTGGATGGTACTGGATGTAAGTAAAACACTTCTGAAATGCAGACTATGACTCCAAACTTTGCTGAGCTCCTGGAAAATTAGGAGACAAGTCGATTAATACTGGTTTGCTGAGTGGGCACTTATCATAGATCTGTTGAAAACAGTGGGTAGGAAAGGTACAAACATATCTTATGCAACAGTCAGTTGCAATGAAACAGGAGAGGGAGGACTTTGGAAATCAAATTATCATAAGGGGTGGAGGCCAAAGACACAGCCTTATAAAACAACAACAGCAGAAGAGTAAAAGAGTTGGAAAGAACAAGCAGGCTAGCTAGAGTGGCATCCTATTAAATAAAGGCACTAATGGAGCTCTTTCAGAAACTTTATCTTATTGTCTTAGCAGGGTATAGGGCAGATACAGAATGGAACTTTAAGCATGTAAAGGATACACAGAATATAAAATCACTGAAGCACAAAATGGAGCAGAGACAATTCTCTCACTATTGACCTTCTGTTATTTTTTAATTTCTCCAAGTTTTTTGAGTTTCTAATAACAGGACAGGAAAGAACCCCATTCCTAAGTCAAAGTATGATTAAAGCTCATGGAATTAGTATTGTTTCAGTCTTTGATGTTAGCCAGAAGTGCTCTTCGCAGCACCTGCAGTATGCCCACTACTGACTCCTACATATGGAGTTACATGTATTGGTAACATATCTAAGTACAATTGTAAATTATTTTTTTATAAGACCCTTTGCTCGTACTATTATTGGAACTGTCTGGGTACCCTTCTTACACATTGCCCTCATTTCTGCCTACAAATTCTGGTATTTTATGTCTTTGTGTCTCTGTACATAAGACACTGTAGTCACTGGATGTAGCAATTTCAATTATCTATACCTGGTTTTCTCGCATCTGTTTTTTGAATTTGTACTGTTGGTAATGGATGGTTTCATGTGATATAAACTTCGTCATTTTCTATAATGCTTTGTGGATCATGCTTCCAATGTTTTTCAGCTACTTCAATATTTTATATCTTAGCACAATCCCAATGCAGCAGTCTTGCACATAATTATGCCTTTTAGTATACAGTCCTTCTGCCATTTGTATATCACAACCAGCAATATGATATGCAACTGTTTCCAGTTCTTTTCTACACAACCTATATGTGTCTGTTCCTCCCACATGTTCAATGACTTTGTAAACCAACGTGTATGTAGTCCATTATCTTAGCCCACCAATATTAACCTTCCGGCTTTTGGTTTAAATTCACCTCTCCTTAATCATTCCTGCATTCAAACCTGATCAACATGAGGTTGATCCAAGAGTTTTAAAAGTCAGTTTCTGTATACATTGCACTGCTATACCTTGTTTCATGTCATAGCTCCACTCCAGTATGCTCTTCATTAAAATAATGAAGTACAAATCTACAAATGCCCTTGACTAATCTCTTGTCATTTTTAACAATTGTTTCTCCATGCAAGTTTCATAAACTCATCTTCTATATAAACTAACATCAAAGTTACTGCATCTCAGGGAAGGAAACACAACAGGTGATCAAAATTACAAGGATTCACAATTATTATTGTTTGCAGTTCCATACTTCTCATTTGCAAATATCCCCTCCCCATATCACTCTGTATTTAACAGTGTGTGTTACTTGTATACATTTTATCTACAATATCTTTATTTTTATTTATTTACCATTTACTGACCAGGTTAGTCCAAATGGCTTATGGCCTCTGTTCACAGGAGAACCAAAACTGTATTTATGCTACTAGGGAAATTTGGCCAGGGCATTGAGAAACTTCCCCTACTCTTTTAGATAGGGCACTGGCATCTTTTACATTTACCTAAGCTAGCACCAAGTCAAGCATATAGGACTTCAGTTTGATGTCTCACCTGAAGGATGATACACTCAAGTGGGGTGCTGTTTCACATGACACACTTAGGAGTGCAACACTCCCCTAATGCTAAACTGCAGTGTTACCAGTCCAATCACCATCAGACTAAATAGGACCCACAGCCTTCTGAGCTTCCAGCACTAAAGGCAAGTGGGTTACCTGTTGTATCACTGGCATACTTCTTGTAGGGATTCAGCTTTTGTTACTGTTTGCAACAAGCTAAAATGCACTGCTGTGGTCACAATGAATTTAAATTATCCAGTCAGTCTCAGTTACTGAGGTCCATAATACCCAGGCATTTGTTGCACCCTCTGTGTGGAAATTTCTGAACTGCCCACTGCTATCTTTGAGGGTGGATGGTCACTGTGCTTTTTAGTGACTGCTAACAACCAGAGGAAGTACAAAGGTATGAGGAGTATTGCTGTTGTAGGACATGACACCCACTCTATGACATTGCATATATGTACAGATGCCATATCATACCTCTACACAAACTTTTATCAAGATATCTAATTTCAGATCCACTGCCACTTTATCCCCCCTCTCAAAAATATTGCAAAATGTGTCCGTAAACAACTACTCCCGCGTCTCTCGAAGGAATAATTACTAACCAATACCCGTCATAGTTTTAGACCTGCACACAGCACGAGCAACTGTCCTACCAACTTTTACAAATAAAATAAATAAAGCCTGGCATAGAGGTAAACTCATTTCTTCCATATTCATAGACTTACTGAAAGCTTTCAATACTGTGTCTCTTAAAAAAAAAATCTTCTAGTACAACTGGCCACAATGGTAGCTCAGAACCCACTCTTCAATGGTTTAATGATTATTTGTCAGAATGCTACCAAACATCCCCTTTTCTAAGCATCAGTATAGGAGTCACACAAGGCTCAAAGCTCTATCCTTGTTGCTCTTCTGTTGTTGTATGTGTTTATAAAGAATGTTCTTTCTTCTAAACAACAAGCATCCCTTGTAAAGTATGCACATGGTTCCATCCTTATCTTTCTCTCAGACAGTCTAAAAACGTAGAAAAGATTAGACAGCATGCATTTAACTATGCTGAAGACTGGCTTTGTGTCCACCAACTCATCCTTAATTCAAAGAAAAACAAACGCCTTTATTTTCCCTAATTACTTTCCCATGAAAAAAAGTTTAAAACCACATCCCTATACAATATGACAATTAAAGTGGTACCCCAGACAAAACCACACGGGGTTACAATCGATTGCAAACTCGAATAAACAGAGGAATATAAAAAAAAAATCACAAAAAACTAGGAATGTTATACAGTCAGAAAATTCCTTCTGCATCCACCAGAGTCAATATTGCCACTACATACCTACTTCAGACTTTATTTTACAGTTCTCCCATCCTGACTAATCTTTAGGCCCCCAACCTAAACTAGAACAGTGTTACAAGTTAGCTAGACTTTTAGCTAATACACGCCACAGAACACATCTTTACTTTACACTAAAACATCTAAACTGGCTAGCATTATCCCAGCAGCTAAATTATACCCATCTCCTCTTAATACATAAGATTATATACAATTCCACTTCCTGCCCAGCTACAAGTACAATTCGCCACCACTGCAGTGATCACAATCACTACCCAAATAATCACATTGGATCTTCTGACAAATATCTACTTGACATATATAAGCCTTACAAAAACTGTGGTCAAAGCAATAGTCTTGAGTACAATCCCTGACAGGCAATACATAACATTCTTTTAATTTAAGATGTAAGTAAAATAATTCCCGTCAGACTCCTGGCTCTGCACATGCTGCTCTCCTGGATAATAATTTCATCTGCTACTCCTCCTCTAATACTGCTATATATGCTGTCTCTCATTTTCTTTGTTTTTAATTCTCTTGATCTAACTCTTATTTCCCTTACAGTTAATCCTGATGTTGCTGTTTATTTCTTCTGTCCCCCATATCTGCTCCCCTTAATCCATCACTCTCCCCCTTTATCTCTACCCCTCCTTTTCCACTGTTTGAATGTTCAACTCTGACATTTGCTTTATGAGGCAGTAATAAACTCCTGAACGTATAATGTGCCAACATGTTTCAATGCTACATGATGCTGCATTTGTCTTGTTTTAATGGTGTCATATGTGCATTATTTTCTATGTCATAAATGTATTAATATTTGTACTAATCTGTGTATTTGCAGTATATTGTAATACATCATCACTTTTCACCCACTAATATGGATTTTCTGCTCTTCTGTTTGTGGAGCTTTTCTCCCGGGACCTCTACTGAAAACAGATAAAATTATCCAGCTGCCTTTCCTATTTAATAAATATCAATAACAAATAAATTAAATTGTGAGCATAATACACTGCATTACTATGGTCAGCTCTTCTTCCGTTTGACCAGTAAGGGTCACTATGTCCACAACAAGGAGGTGAATGAGAGGTACACATTTACATAGCTTTGTTTGTTTCTGCAATAATGCATATTAATAATATGAACAATCTAAAGAATAGCAGCTCTGGCAGCAGCAAATGAAATGTCTTCACTTACTAAGTTTGCTGAATAAGTACAGTTGTGCTGGGAAAGATATAGCATACGATACAGTTTCTGTGAGTTAATACTCGTTGGTGTAGACTATGTCATATGTATCATTTTTAATACTTTGCCTTCAGTACATCAATGGACATGGCAAAATAGTATAAGAGTACAGTTATATTTTCATAATGATAGCGAAATAGCACAGAAAGGAGACAGTAACATGCAGACATCATGAGCTAGACATTTATGAGTACTATCCAGGTTTGTATAAGCAATATTAATATCTCAAAAAAAGGTAGCTTCAGCAACAAGGAGAGAGGTATCAGCATTTAGCTTATATGAATTACAATGTGTGTGTGCAATTATGTAAGATGAGCAGTGCATGATTTATTGTTGACTGAAAACCTTTGTCATGTTTTCTTAAGTAAAACATTAGTATTCTAGACAGCAACAGTATGAAAATGTACTCATGCATGAATAGGACAGTAGTAAGAAAAAGACAAAAAGGAGGTGAATAACATGCAGTCATCCTGAACAATACAGCTTTGATTTTTTCTCAGACATTATGAATATTACCAATATTTGCATATTAATAGCAGTATCTGAGTAACACTGCCATTATTAGCATTAAGAAGCAAGGGAGGATTCTTCTTCTTCTTTCGGCTTTTCCCGGTTAGGGGTCGCCACAGCGGTTCACCTGTCCGCTCATGATATGGGAGCTTATGTAATTTGGTATATTTCGACAACAAAAACTTAACTGAAGGATGTGTAAGATTTAAGTAGCTGAAAAGTGCAGATGGTTATGAACCTTTTTGAAATGTCTCCTATATTTTCAGTAATAATGTAAACATGGACTAGGATAGTTTCATGTCAGGAGAACTGCATAAACAGTGGTTGTTAGAGAAAAAAGACAGTAACAGAAGTGTATAATATAATCATCCCCAAAGATTAAGAATATGTTTTTTGGTAAAAGTTATTAATAGTAATAACAGTCTGATATTTACACTAACATCTTATAAATGGTCACTCTTTGCTAGTGAACAAAATATCTATAAGTTTACATGTTCTGGTAGGCATGAACAGTGAAGCAATCACTGTGGGACATGAAGAGTTGGAATCGTGATGAATGTTTTTAAATGTTATGAAGAATATGAAATATTTTCTATATTTCCTTAACAAGTAAAAACCTGAGTGTATTACTAGCATGTTGGGAGGCCTGTACAAGTGGTATATATAGCAAAAATTGAAAGTAAAATGTGGTAAGTAATGTGAAGACATCCAGTGATATGTGTATGTTTGCAGTGCACATTATTAATATTAGCAATATTCCTCTGTTAAGGTAATTTTGTAGAAATATTTGAAGTGCAATAAAAACAATGGACATTAGTAAAATATATTAAACATGCTTAGTAAGAGGAACATAAGCAGAACTCCCAATGCATGCTTGAGTTACAAGGTATTAAAACCAGAAACCTTCTAATAGTAAGACTAATATATTAGAAATAGTAGGCAACAAACCAAGAATTAGAGTGCCATCTGCAAGTTGAAAAAATATAGTGGGTATTCAAACAACACATCTGTAAGGAGTGCACAGGGATGGAGTGGATACAGTATGACAACTATTAAGCATTTGACATATTTACATTAACATACAGTAAACAACATTATGATACAGACAAGGGGCATATGGATGCACAGGTTATTAGAAAATTATACTAAACATGCTTATATAAGAGAAACTCAGCAAATGTGTTAATATTAACTTTATTACAAATTTCAGAGAAATAATTCCTAAATTCCTAATTTATTTTATATAACTGGATGTAGAACATTGATATCCATGGACCTTTTCCTATTTAGCTTTGGAGTACCTTCTAGTCACTTGTTCAGTGTCATACAGATAGTCAGATGGAGGTTGATGGAACAAACATTGAACATCAGGAAGCAGACTGTTAACATCTCCTAGCTTGAATCTTCTGTGCCATTTGCCAAGTCTTCAAGATGACAAGACATGGTAGATATCAGCAGTGAAAGCATTGCTGTGGGATGTACAGGACTCAAGTTGCAGAAGAGTTTTGCAGAAGGATATAAAGATATGAAATATTTCTGATATCTGCACTAATAAATGAGAAATGGCGTGCCAAACTGTTTTGTTAGGAATAGTACTAAGAAAACAGTGTGCTTTATTAACTAAATGATTTGAAGCATACTTGGGCCAAAGAAACACATTATTCTAATACTGGCATTAATATCCTACATTTATTTATTTATTTATTTTACATTTGTTGGTCGGGATAGTCCGACTGGATACATGTCCATTTTCAGTGGAAGCCCAGGGAGAAAAGCTCCACATAGCAACACAACATAAGTGAATATAGTACAACATAATTTCCATAGATTAACAGACCAAGCAATTTATGACAACAATTCATCTGTAATATAGCTTACTTGCATTCTAGTGTATTAAAGCATGCTAGGTAGATTAATTTCATTGAGGTGTTTTACGAAGAGTATAGAGATGATGCTAGTCAGGAGAAGAATAAGGACATAGACAGTGTGATTTAAAATGTTTTTTGAGACTTTTCTTGAATAGGGGTAGTGAGGATTCCTGAGTAATGTGGTCAGGAAGTAAGTTCTAAATTTTGCCAGCAGAGTTGGCAAACAGGGCATCCCCTGCCAAGTTGTTGGATTTGAAAGTTAGTATTCTATTAGATGAGCATAGTGACCTGTGGGTGTAATGGGGGCAGATAATGTTTTTAAGTGAATTTGTATCTGGTTGGTTGAGGATTTTGTGTGCGACTATGAGCTGGTTGAACTGCAGTAGCGTAGGCAGTTCAAGCCACCCTAAAGTATTTAGATTCTGACAGTGGTGTGTTCTATATGCCGTGCCAGTAACAAACCTAGCAATGCAGTTGTAACAGCAGGATAATTTATTTAGGTCAATTTTGTTCAGGTTTGTGAATAGAGGGGAGGCATAAAGAAGGGTAGAGAGTAAGTGCGATTGGGCCATGGCAGTTCTAGCATGAGACTTAAGGAAAGGTTTGATTTTATAGAGGGAGACAAGTTTTTTATTAATGGTTTTGATGGTCTGATTGATATGAATGTCAAATTTGAGGTTATTGTCTATAGTAACTCCCAGGAGCTTGGTGTGGATTTCAGGAGAGATAGTGGTGCTGTTTTTAGAGTTTATGGTAAAGAATAGAGGGGAGGACGTGCGGGTGGGAGAGAATAGAAGCAGCTTAGTTTTGTTAGGATTTAAGAGCAGAAGTTGACTAGTGAGCCAATTTTCCATGGTATTGAAAGTGTTTTGTGTTAGTGTCATTAGTTCAGATGGAGAGGAGGCTGAGCAAATCAAGGTTGAATCATCTGCATATTGAATACAAGTGGCATTTGGGATGGCAGAGTGAAGATCGTTAATAAAGATGGAGAAGAGGACCAAGTATAGAACCTTGGGGGGCTCCAAGGGTGATGGGTAGCTGGGCAGATATCTTGTCTTTCCATAGGACTGCCTGTTGTCTACCAGAGAGGTAGGATTGAAACCACTGTAGTGAGTGGGAATCTAAGGAGATGGCCTTCTGAGTGTGGAGGAGTAGTGGATGGTTGACCATATCGAAGGCCTTGGCTAGATCAAGAAAAAGTGCTGAGGAAAGTTTGTGATTATTACAATTGTTGTTAATGACATTGGAGAATGACAGGAGAGCTGAGGTGGTACTGTGGTATTTCCTGAAGTTGTGTTGGGAGTCAGCCAACAATTTGTTCTGGATAAGGTGGGGCATGAATTGTTTATGTACGCATCTCTCCATAATTTTAGCAAGTGGTGACAGAATGGCTATTGGTCGGAAGTTTGACAGTTCTTTGGAGCTACCTCCTTTATGCAGGGGCATAATATGGGATATTTTCCAGATTAGAGGGGATGGTACCTTTGGAAATAATTCTGTTGATTAAGATAGAGACATTGTGGGATACGAAGCAATGTGACATGGGCATACTACTAGATTATGATAAATATCTGTAGTGAAAGGATCACTATGGGATGAATAGGACTTGAGTTAGTGAAGAGTATTTCATAGCACTTTTGCAACCCATAAAATATTTTACATATTCAGATTAACAGAACAAAACTGGAGTGTGATACTGTCATATAGGTGGTTCATACACAAGTAGAGGATGTTACAAGAAAAATGCTAGACACATTTGGGTAAGGCAAACATGCAGACTTTTGTTTGAAACAGTGTATTAATGTTAACAACACTGTAACATTGAGTCTAATATCTTATGAATGATAGATCAGGCACATTCTATCAAGGTGCCATCAAAAAACTAAAATGATTTGCTAGGCATGTACCGTGAAATGTTTAGCATAGGATGCACAGGCTTTTTCTTTTTTTGAGGAATTTTCTCTCTTTTCTGCATCATCCTAAGGCAACCTACCCACTGCCTCACATCCATCACCAGGTCTACCAGCCATGTTATTTACCCCCCCCCAACTATCTCATGTAGGACTGGGGATGACACAGAACTTAATGGTGTCCTGTAGGTCTAGCCATTCAATGCCACTGGGAGGGTGTCCTTATTTTATGCTCTATCCTGTTGCTTCCCCATACCTTCATTTCATATGGTATGACAAAGGTGTGGGGATGTAATGGGTATGTGATACATATCACCCCACCTTCATGACAGCTCAGTCTTGTTCTCAACCTTAGTCTCTCCTTTGTCCCACATCTTCTAGCAGAACGTCTCCAGCTTACACCAGGGATCATCACAAGAGATGCTCACAAAACCGGCCACCCTCCAGGGTTGGTAGCATCCACTCCTTCTTGTCACTCTGTCAGATGCCCAAGCCAGTAATCAAACCCAGGTCATCTGGGTCATAGTCAGGGCTTTAGGGCTCTATATGACAGTGGTCACAGGCTGTAGTTATTATGGAATGTTTCCAAAATATTAAGAAAAATATGACATATTTCCATATTTGCATTAATTATGCAGAAATAGTGTGATGCTCTCATGTTGGATGTGGCATATACAACCTGTGTGTGTTAGTTAAAAATATACATTAAAACATGCTGAACAATACATACTTCTCCTGAAATATAAATGCTTGCTTGGCAAAATAGGTATCAATATTAACTACATCTTCATATTGGAGTTAGCGGTCCAAAAACTATGTGGCCTTCAGGTAAATATAATGCTACAAAATATTTGCAACTAATATATAATTTCTTTCATAAATTTAAAATTAGAATTGAGTGTCAACAAACAGACTGTTGATACAATCAGCAATGCATAGCCCTTCATCTGACAGGCAACATTCACATTTTGCATTTTTTTCTAACCCGCATTTTTTGCAAGATATTGTAAATCACATAAGGTGTGGTTCTAATACAGGATTTGGGGGAAAATGCTTAGGAAACAAATGGCTTCCTACTATAAGACTTTGGGAAGAAAGGAGATTACTCAGCGTCTTGCTATTTGAGATTGAATGAGTTAATAACATAACCTAATTTACGATGTCCCATAAGAATTCTTCTCTAGTGGACTTGTAGACCAGGATAAGATCACCTCTACATGTATATAAGATATATAGAGAAGAATTATCTTTCAATCTATTTTCTTAAGATGTATTCTACATATTTTTAAATAGTTTAGTGAAGTTTCTTTGGGCACTTTTTAATCTAGTGATCCAAATGATTATGAGATATTTTAAAGTCAAACTAGATACAGTGTTCAGATTAAATTTTGTCTATGTAAGCTCAAATACAAAGAATTTCATTGTCTCCATTGTTCAGATTCTATTTGAGGTCAAAATAAGCTTAAATAAATGTATTCATTACCTCCAAACTTAATGACCTAATATCTTTTTGACACAATTTTGAAATCACAATGAAACCTGTTTCCAAATGTCCATGATAAACAAACAACAACAAACATGAATCTCCGGAGAAGTATACTGTTTAATTGTTTGAATGCTTATATCTTGTACTAGAGCAAAACTTCATCATAATTCTGATTTTGCATATTTTTGACACCTCCTATTTACAGGTGGCAATCTTTCACAATTTGATCTACCTGGTATTTAAAAGTCAAACTTGTATCTACATGTACCCATGAGACCTTAAGATCTTTACCTTCTCGGTGACATGAGTATATGCATTTAGGCAAAAAAAAACCTCATTCTAAGGGAATGCCAGAGACTTGAATAGTAAAGAGTTCGGGGACCTAGAATAAATCCATGTGGAGATTTATGTCCATAAACAAATCACCTTAAGTATTTGATTCACATTCACTGTAAGAACTCAGCAATCTAACTAGTCTGCCAAAAAGGCATATTCTTAAAACTGACTGAGACATTTCCAGCACAACATCTAATAAGTCAATTTAATCAAACTGGTTCAGACTGATGATTTTACATCTTACACAAAGGGGTGTCGGGAGTAAAGCCTAATGCATGCACAGTGTTAGGGGTTTATCATCAAGAGAAAGAAAGCAGTCAGTTCAACCTGTGTTATTAAATTTACTTAAAACCAGGGATATTTGAAGAAGTAGTAGTTTACCAGATGGAGCTAAAAGGTTTGGGTATCATAGCAAAAATCCTCCATCATTCTACCTCTCTTCACCGATCCTGGGGTTCATACTGACCGTCAGGAATGACATTGTCCAAGGACAGAATACAGCCAATCATTTTACAGAGATACTGAATGGCTGTAATTCACTATACTGTGGGAGCTAGTACTAAAATTCATCACTATATAATGTCTCAGACTCTTGTTACCTATTCTTACCATAGTGTGACCCTACCCAAGGTCCTGATGGACCTGTTTTGTCTGGCCAAAATTTCTTGGCACTGGTGTTCTACTGGTATGGGAGCCTATCTGCATACCAGAGCTATCATACAGGTGGAGACATCCTGACAGTTCCAATAGTAGTGGGAGCAACAGGTCTTATAAAAAAGACTCTACAATCGTATTCAGATATGTTACCAATACATGTAACCCTGTATGAATTGCAGAATGAGTCATTACTGGGCATATTGCGGTGCTACAAAGAGCACTTTTGACTGACATCAAAGATTGAAACAATACTAATTTCATGAACTTCAATCGTACTTTAACTTTGGAATGGGGTCCATTCCCATCATGGTATTAGAAACCCAAAAGACTTGGAGAAATTAAAAAGTGGTGCTACATGGCCATAAGGCCATCCTGCTGAGCAGCACCACCTCTTTGATGACTTGGACACTGCCTGTATGATGAGTAGTACAGCCATTATGTGTGGAGTCTTCTTGTCTACAGAGTGAGGGATGTGCATGCAGGGGGCACTAACACACCAGAGCTTTGCATCTTATTTTATCTATATTGTATGTTGGAGCTGTCTCCAGTGAATTTAGGGATGACTCATATACCACCCAACAGTGCATGTGGGTGTTCACTAGCTGATACCCCACGGATCCCACACAGTAATGGAAACAGCTCCACTTATATGTGGAACTCACTACTGCAGACTATCTGGTTTAACACCATGTAATGTCTGCAGTATCAAGTACCTTATACAGGTAGAACTGTTGCATTGCAAAAAAAATGTGCCACTCATTGCTTCAGGATTGTATGTAAACAGCCTTCACCAATATGCATCTCCAGTGTGTTTTGACATTGTAATCCTGATTCTCCTTTTAGAATCAGGGATAGGACTCCACTAGTCTACATTAGCATGTTCTGAATGAGGATTAGTATACTCCCTGGTTCTGTAATTGGCATGGGGGTAACTATAGAGCTCAGCATGTTAATCCATGCCCGACTCCTCATGGAATCTGGCAATAGTTGTACTATAACTCATATCCATATTAAACAAGCATAAAATCTCCATATAATTTAATAAAAATTTGTGTTTATTATAACTTTACTTTCATCAGTTTTAGTATTGATTCACTGTCTATGTGGCTGTTCCTTCATTGTAATCTTATCTATGTTATCACAGTACCCGTGTTCATCTGTCTATATTTTCATATTGTAGAACAGACATCATCACCTTATAACACATTGTACTAGGCAAAATTATCCTTTTGGTTTATATAACGTTCAAATCATGAAAAGAACCTTTTGTATTGATATATCAGTTTAGACAACACACAATTCGATAATTATAATAAAACATGGGAAAAGAGTTTTCTACTTTGACTATGGAGTTTCATATAAACAATATTAAGATGAGTACCAACATTTAAGATTGATCAGACTTACATGAAATCAGTCTATTTATCTATTTGTGAGTCATAACTTAACAGTTCTATATTCATGTGTAGAGATACTTATTTGTGCGGTGTGAGCGTGTGTATATGTGCGTGCCAATGCATATACATAGACATTCTATTCCTTGCTCTCACAAGTCCTGAGTCTCTCCTAAAGAAAAAAAAAAATGCAGCCTTGAAAGTCATATGCCTTTTGCATGCTCAGTTTCAGCACAGCAATTCTAAATCCTCTGCTGAATTACAATATGTATACAAACACCACACCATGTAACCACTAGGGATAAAATGATTGCAGATGTCTTGTTTTGTGCCACTTTTATAATAGAATAACCTGCTGTCAGTTCTAATAATTACTTGAGAAAGTTAAATTTACTAAACTAAGCAGGATCTTTACACAATTCACTGCATTACAGAAGTTTTGTCTGTCTCAGTTGTTTGAAAAATAGCTAGAAAAAAAGTCTTCTCTAGATAACTGTATTCATTTTACAAATGTTATTTCAAAATAAAGACACATAAAGTGCTATTTAGAAAGCCGTGTGCTATACAGTACCTGATCAGAGGCTGATGCAATGCAACCAGTGAGGCATGGACTGTAACAGAGATGACTGATAAGTGGAAATAATCAAACATGACAGGAACATGATGATGCAGACCTCTTCTTGGGAGAAAATGAAGGCCCAGAGTACGACTGCTTATCAGCGGGATTCCTGGAAGGTCCTTTAACCTGTTGACAAGGTTTACAGTAAACATCTTTAATTCAGCATGATATAAACAGCAATACCACACATCAGCTATGAAATAAATGTTTGCCTTCATGTGACCTGAGGTACCCATTGTGTGTTATGCAAACATCAGGAAGAATCCTCTTCTTCTATTACCTTAGTTTTGTATATTGAAATCGACAAATTGTAGAGCAAGTTATAACTACGTCCACAAAATATTGTATGGTTCTATTAATAAGCTGTGAGCTAATAGGAAGGTTCAGTTAAATTCTGGCTTACTAATACAATTACAAAGAGAGTGCATTGTACTAAAATCTCATCAGATACAGCTTTATGCATTAGCCATATTTGTTCAAAACAGACTCAACTACTTATATCAAAGGTAGAATTATTTGACACTAGAACACATTAAAACAATATACGATAGATTATAAAATGCTTATGTCAAAGACAGATTTGATAGTAGAATACAATAAAATAATATACATTAGATTATAGTAATTAAGTGCATATGTACCATGTACTCTGCAAAACATTAGATTTACAAACATTGTTTCCATAGATTTTATAATTTTTTAAGAATGTTTGCTTCAACATTGGAATACAAGATAATACAAGACAAACATAATAAGCAAAATGTGCAAGTTCTTTTTTTTTTACTCAAAATATGTTTATTGCTTTTCCATTAGGATTTAACATATAAATTATTAATACATTGTTTAATAAATGAAGCAAAGTTACTAACTACATACAATATTTACAACTGGCCTGAAGAATGATTAAAACGTTATACAATCCGATCAGAATGGTGTCATACAAACAAAAAGGAACACATTTTTCTCTTTTCTCCAACAATTATGAAGAGACTGAGTTCATGTTCAATATCTCAATAAGTGATAATATTTTGTCCAATGGATTATTATTCCAAGTTTTTTGAAATATTCTCAGTTCTTTTACTTTAGTTTCCATCTTCGCAGTTTCCTTCAATAGTAATAACAATTCTTCAAAAGATGGATCGGAAGTGGATTTCCATTTTATAGAAATACATTTTCTAGCATTCGCTAGTATATTCCATAACAGATAGAGATTATTGTTATTCAGTTCTAAACTCTCACTGACATTCAACAAGAATAATGATCTAGAAAACTACAAATGTATCTGAAAATATGGCTTGTAAAAAATTACTAATTTTTCCCCAAATTTTGTAATTTTGAAACAATCATAAAAAATATGTATCTGCTTTGCAAGTTTGTAGACATCTCCAACATATGATGTTATTGGGGTTCAGAAAAAAAATGTGCATACGATCACAACTAAGCCAGCATTGTTCAGATAGTATGCACTATGAACTCCAGCATTCAGTATGCATGCATGAGGCCATGCTATTGTGCATGACGAGCAGCTGCATGTCACAATCACAGTACAGACCCAGGACCAAATAGTGTTAGACTACCTTGAAGATAGTTTAATGTACAAGTACTAGAGGTAAACACTGAATGTGCACAAGCACCCTGGTAGTCATTATGAGTTTGAGTACACAAAAAGGAGCACATTGTCAAGAACTGCACTGATGTAATTTACACACAAGCACACACACACACACACACACACACACACACACACACACACACACACACACACACACACACACACACACACATATATATATATCATCATCTTCTTTTGGCTGTTCCCGTTAGGGTTCGCCACAGCAGCTCATCTCTTTCCATTTCTTCCTGTCCTCCGCATCTTGCTCTGTCACACCAACCACGTGCATGTCCTCTCTCACAACGTCCATACACCTTATCTTAGGCCTTCATCTTTTCCTGTTACCTGGTACCTTCATCCTTAGCATCTTTTTACCAATATACTCAGCATCCCTCCTCAGCACATGTCCAAACCAACGTAATCTTGCCTCTCTAGCTTTGTCCCCAAACCTTCCAACCTGGGCTGACCCTCTAATATACTCATTCCTAATCCTGTCCACTCTCCTCACACCCAGTGCAAATCTTAACATCTTTAACTCTGCCACATCCAGCTCTAACTCCTGCTTTTTTGTCAATGCCACTGTCTCCAACCCATATAACATAGCTGGTCTCACTACGCTCTTGTAGACCTCCTCTTTCACTCTTACTGGTACTCATCTGTCACAAATCACTCCTGACACTCTTCTCTTCACCCGCTCCATCCTGCCTGTACTCTCTTCTTCACCTCTCTCCCACACTCACAATTACTTTGAACTGTTGATCCCAAGTATTTAAACTCATCCACCTTCGCCACCTGTACTACCTACATCCTCACCATTCCTCTATTCTCCCTCTCATTCACACACATATATTCTGTCATAGTCCTGCTGACCTTCATTCCTCTTCTCTCTAGAGCATATCTCCATCTCTCCAGGGTCTCCTCCATCTCTTCCCTACTCTCACTACAGATCACAATGTCATCAGCAAACATCATAGTCCATATATACATATATATATATATATATATATATATATATATATATATATATATATATATGTGTGTGTGTGTGTGTGTGTGTGTCTATATATATATATATATATATATATATATATATATATATATATATATATGTGTGTGTGTGTGTGTGTGTGTGTCTATATATATATATATATATATATATATATATATATATATATATATATATATATACATATATATATATATATATATATGTAGATAGATAGCTATACAGCGAACAGTTCTGTAAATGGGAAAATGTCAGTGATGATTTAAAGTGGAATATAGAGGTTTAACTATGGCAGCACAAACTACACGAGACAGAAGAGTGCCAATAAAGCTGCCCACCAAAGTAGGGCTGCAAAACACAATGTAGAAAAGGGGGACAATATTACTTGAATGTTGAAGTACGTGAAACTTAGAGAGGTGGGATTCTGTAAAGTAACATGAATCCTGACAACTTCACAGTTTGATCAGTGTAACTGTGCTATAATTTTTATGTCATTAAAAAAAAGGAAAGTATGAAACTCTGAGGGGGAGGTGCCCCATAAACTCAGTCCACTTGCAATGTGCCCCCAGTTTCTTAACAAGGTGAGTTACAGAAATAATCAGACAAAGCTGACAAAAACACAGATTTTAGGGGAATGTAACATATCAACAGGAAGGCCTTAAATGATTTGAATCCAAGCCTTTGTTGGTGATTATCTTTCTACTAGAGGATTAGCAAGATAAGCCAGAGAAGCACTCAGAGTGAAGGCCTCATAAAACACACATTTCAGAGGAATGTAACATATTTGCATACTGACAGCAAGAAAACATGTAGATCTCCAGGGATTCAAACACATGCCTTTGGTAGCAATGTTCTTTGCACCTATACATTAGGAAGGAGAGGCACAGAAACACAAAGAGCAAGGGTGTCAGAAAACATAAACTTCAAGGGAATGCAGCTTATTTATAAACTGAAAACAGAACATTGTAAAAAATGAAACCCTTAAGGGATTAGAACCCTCTATTCCACGTGTTTATAATGCAGAGAGATCCCTTCAAGGGAACACTGAGCCATGGAAACAGTAAGATTAAAACCATTCACTTTAGCTTACTTCTGATTTGTATAGTGGCATGCAACGTCAGCTTATTTACACAATAGATGATAATATCTGTAATGTATAGCATGCATTTAGATTGCATCATAGGATGAGTATTGTCATTTTTATGAGGATAAGCTTTTCTCTCTGTAGCCTGTTGTGCGTAGTATGAACACAGACATATGGTTTTGTTTTATAAACCCCTTTGGGACATGTGTATGGTGTCTATATCTATTTTTTGACTAGAATAAGGTCTGGAAATGAGAAGTCAGTTTAGAAATGAAAAGTGGAAGCACACAGAGGCCAGAACACAAGGTGAACAAATAAGGAGTGAGCAGGATGGAGGTGGGGTAGCACCATACCTCTTAATTTCTTAACTCAATCCTGGAAAAATCCAAAAATAGTTGTAATTATTCCATGACTTCACCTCCCAATGATTTGACAGAAAATTACACATTTTATGATAAACACATCAAAAATAAGAACTAGTCATTATATACAATTATACAAATATCAGAACAGTTAAGAGGTGCAGCTGGTTTTTTTTTTTGTTTTTTGTGGGACAGGTGTCCTTTCATTTTTGTTTGAGAAGGGAAATGTATGGAAGGAAATATGGAAAGAAAGAGGTGGGTAAAAGGAGAGGTTTGGTAGCAGGGAACAACAGACATGACTGATGGGTATGAAATATGATGAAGGAGGGGGTACTCCATGGTAACCAGACAGCGGGGAGGTAATTGTGGGGGGTGGACTACACAATACAGGGGGCATGGACTAAAAAAGGGAGAGGAACACCAGGTTTGATGACAGGATTTGCTATTCAAAGCTGCATTGACTGCAAACTTAAACTCACTGGGATATTACCTGTCACCTTTGGTACTATCACCACTACGTCCTTCCTCAAAAGATGGAGGCAGCATTGGGCTGGGATGGAAATGAGTCACTGGAGTATAGTCTCTATACAGCATATATAGGCATCCTCTACAAGCTCAGCTACTCTTGATGGATGACAAGACTACCTGATGCAGGAAGTACAGGTAGGGCAAGGGGTGTGGCGTTATCTGTAGCAGCCTCAGGTTCAGATGCACTGGGTGCCTCTAGTGTCAGTGGTGTGCTAACACTACTACTGCTGCCATTTATGTAGGGATGACAGGCATTGCTAGTGGGCTATGTGCAAGCCGGTGTTCTGCCTCATATAATAGTATAAGAAATGGAGAGAAACAAAACAACTAAACAAAGGTATGTAAGTGGAAGGATGGTCACAAAGAATGTGGGAGAAGAGAAATGCAAACACAATGAAATCTGCATTCTTAAATACGTTGACACTGGTACAGTTCAACATAATAATAGCACTTAAACAGGAATGTCATCAACTTATTTGCCTGAATATAACATATAAGGGAAAGAGATAACCCAAATTCATGCTCACATAAGGTAGGAGCTTTTTATGAAGACATCATCTTTGAGCTTTTGGCCGGATCTGCAATTTGAATTTTCACAGTAGTAAAACTATATAAGTATGCAGATGACACAATAAAAATGTCCATCACAGGTGATAGACAAGGGACAGATATTTCTACTGTAAATTGTGAAGTGCCAAACAATCAGTTATGGGTCTTACATACATGGACCATGTAATGCTGCATTGATCTTCTTCTTTCGGCTTTTCCCAGTTAGGGTTTGCCACAGCAGATCACCTGTCCGCTCATGATTGGCAGTGGAGTTTTACGGTGTCAAGTTGCCAGCCTGGCACCCAGCATTCCACAGAAGGCACACATATGCACACATACATGCCTAGGGCCAATTTAGAGTTTCCAGTCCACCTACAGCATGTCTTTGGGATGTGGGAGGAAACCGGAGCACCCAGAGGAATCCCACATGACCACTGGAAGGACATGCAGACTCCGCACAGAAGGCACCCCAGCCAAGGATCGAACCGGAGAACCTCTTGCTGTGAGGCAGCAATGCTAACTGCTGATATTAATGCATAATAGTGAGACAATAAATATGGCTTTCCATGACAAAAGATCTTTATGTATAAGGGGGGAGGGAACTGAACTCACAGCCATCCTAACAATGTCAGAGCACACAGACTTAACATGATAATCCACTTGTCCAAATATAAAGGAATACAGGAGGAGTCATGTAGAAGCACACTTCTAACAGTACACAGTCATACTAATACCCTTCAGCAATGCCAGTAGTGTGAAATGTGGTACTGCTGTACAAGTGCCTAAAACTGTTACTAGGAAAATACATACATTTTGTATGACAGCAAGTATACTCAACCCAGTGCTCTCTTAGGTGCTGTAGCCTGCTCCTGTGCATCTGCCTAGTCCTTTCAATTCTGCAGAAGCTATAAAAAAAAAACATAATGAAAAACCAGACGGTGGCAAGTGGTGACAGGTTATTTGGTTCATTAAAAGGCATGATACTTACAGTAATGAGGTGGTTTCTGCTACTTAACGTCATCCTCCCATCAGTGAAGAAGATCAGGTCTGCATCAAATCAAGTCAATGTAGTGGTGACAGCACTATTCCCTTGAACATGCAAGATGCCTAGCAGCATATGTCATAGACTTTACCAAACTATTCCAGGCATCAGACGTATACTGTGGTCCGGTATTGTCCTCCTACAGAAGCCTACATTTCTACTGCTTATGGAGGGTGTCCAGAAAAATCTTAAACTCATCCTCACATCAACTCTGTACTCTAAAAGGAGCACTAGCCTCTTAGCCATAATGTCTCCCCTTGAAAGATCTCAGGAAAAATGGCAGAGAACTGATATCCAAAACTGATCTTGTATGTCCCATTCCCCATGCAATAATGGGCATCAATGGGCACCTTATTTGCACATGGAATGTCTAACTCAGAAAATATATTTACTGTGTTATTATTATGGTTCCAATGGCACTTAAAGGTCTGAAACATAGCAGTCCTCCATTCCTCTGCATGCTGCTCAGAATACATGCGCTACAGTAACTCCTTCAAATGGTTAATTATGAGATGACAATTCTCTTTCCACCCTAACATACTGGCTTTCTGAACATGTGCAGAGCTGTCTGCAGGTGCTCAGGCATGTGTGCAGTACTGAGTAGAAATCCAAAGGACATTCACCAGATGTGCTCATACAAATTAAACAGTAATGGGATGATCCATAATTAACATAATCATGGCACCCCGCGAACAGCTTTTGTATGATGTAAGTGTGATGAGAAGCCTTGTTACTCACTGTGCTATGGAAGAAAACTTTGGAACCTTGAGTTTGAATCCTGTGACTGGCTGTTAATGAAACATTTGCTTCCAAGTGAGATAGTTGCTTGTATATGGTTAGTGCTATTTTTACACATCTACTTACATGGCCAAGGATAGCTTTTCCTCTATTTATCAGAAGACCTAGAAGGGATGGCACTTTGCCAGTGTTTTTAAATGTATTCACCAACATTGTCTTAGGAGGTACATTGCTAATGTACTGAATGTATTAGTCTGCAGGATTGTTAAAGTATGTGGGAGAAACAGTACTGTGCAATAGTAGTGGGGTATTGTGAGTCAAATATGTAATTTGCCACAGCCCTTGAAACACTGCTATTGTAATGTTCTTCTGTTCTTGGTAATTTGAACTTCTGTGTTTATTGTGGGGGAATATGTGCTCAGGACAGATACATGCCTGACATTTACTGACATATTCTCTGTGAATGCAGATATCTAACTTTCAGGCACAACTAGAATATACTAGATGGCCTAGTAGAATAGTGGTTGTTTAAAGATTTGTAATGCTCAGATGTGACCTTGGCTGTTAATTACACTGCTTTGTATAGCAGCAGCACTATGTCTTAAAAATAGACCCAGTAGAAAGGTACTGCACTGCCTGGTGCATCCACATACACCAACAAACCCAGTTTTACAGATGCTAAGAATGAGCTGGTACTAGAAGCCCTTCATCTCCATGGTAGATGGCTCTTAGAAGTTCATTCCACCAATCAGCCCTTCTGTAACCATGTGTGTTGTAAAATTGTCACCAATGTTAATGATGTGAATGGACATTATCATAGTTATGAAATGATTTGCCACAGGGTGACATATATGATCTATGCTGACATCCACAAAGCAGAGTCTCTGGCACAGAAATAGAAGGCAACAGATGGTGGACCAAATAATGAATCACCCCACGATGTCCCACAGTGCAGTGCTAGATGTTGGGATAGAGCTGGACAGGCCATAGAAAGTTTCTACTGCAGATGCCCCAGGTATGTAGTCCTACAGCCTATCCTTACCTTTAGGTCAAATAAAAGTTTATAATACCTGCATGACTTATGGCATACAGATACATTGGGGATCCAAGTTCCACATTCATTTCTACTAATTATGGCCAGGGGTATTACTTGTTGCTATATTTTTATTGTGAAAATATCAGTTGCATGTGTAGTTATGACTCTGGGTCTTACTTATGCCAAATGTTGTTTGTACTGGCATATTCAAAGGTGATTTGTTATCCAGCATCAGCACTGTGGAACAGATCTTGCCTGACAATGTAGGATATGTAGCCTCTGATATTCATGGTGGGGATGAACTGGCAAATGAGAGAGGTACAGAATGTATCTTTGACAGAGCAAATGTGACCCCTGCATCCCCTACTCAGAGTATGAATGCAGTCTCTATGCCTGTGGATACCCATGAAACATGACCAGCTGAAAGTAGACAGGTTGATGTGGACACTATAGATCAAGGAAGCATAGTGGTCCCAGTGAAGAGATGTCTATATTTTCCCTTAGCACCCATAGGCAGGGCAGTCCATACTGGGAAGCTGGTAAGGGTGCTTTCCATAGTATGGCTACCATCCTCCTCTAAGGTTGGTGTGTCAGTAGCTGCTACCCAGCATATGTGCAGCATAGTCATGGTGGCACAGGGTAGTTCCATCACATGGCAGATATTGATTTAGGCTGTGCATGCTGACCTACAGAATTACACGAGAACTATAAGCCATTCATTAGAAAGAATGAATCATACATTGGACCATACAATGGCATCTCTATGTCATCTGTCAAGGGCTGGGGGTCATCCTAGTGGCCAGTCATTTGATACATCCAGAGATGGTAGTAAGCATGACCATGAATGAGTGGGATTCTGCTCCTGCAGTGCTAGATGGCAACATCAGTTGTAGATGTGTTTACATTCAATTGATGGAATATCCATGCTCCCCCTTGTCTCCTTGGTTGTGGCTGTCCTGATGGTGGCACATCCTCCAGAAGATGTTGATTAAGGTCAGGTGGCAGACCAGCATCTAGCCAAGGTTGTGGTACAGGCAGTACAACTCCTGATAGTGGAAGCTCTAGAGAGCAGGGGCATGCACAAAAAGCTTGACTCTCTCTTATCCATGCCATGGACCTGTCAAGTAGGCCAGGTCATAGTGTATAGTACTGTACTGAGTGCTGAGGCTGTGTCACTGCAGAGAGACTCACACAAACACACGCACACGCACACACACACACACACACACACACACACACACACACACACACACACACACACACACACACGTGCACACACACACACACACACACACACACACACAAATGCACACCACGGTCCCCAGCTCGTCACACACATCCACTGACCCACCTGTTCTCCACATTAACTATGCTTTGGCCCTCACACTTACATATGTCTCTGTGAAAATGCATGCACTCTTATACTCCCTTATTTACCTATGCAAATGATAATAACTGTTCCCTGCCCTCTGTACATTGTTGGGTTTCCTATGTCTGATGGACAGAATGACTAGCTTATGTATGGGTAAGCAAAATCTGGTATTTTTGTGTGCATCACTTTTACTGTAGTATATCAGCTTACATCTTGTATAGTTTTATTGTAAGGCTGCTTGCAATCTGTTGCCTCTTTGCTAGTGCCACGGCATATTATAGCCACTTCTGACATGTTCATCCACTGCTGCTGGTTCTTCTTCTGACTCCTCATGCATTTCAGCTACCACTGATTGTGGTGCTGGAAACTGCTGGCCCTACATGAAGCTACCATGCTGTAACTGCTTTGTAACTATAACATTATATAGCACAGCAGACATGGTTTGTATTTTGGCACATGTGATGGAGTCATACTGCAGGGCACCACTGGATGTATCCAGACAATGAAAATTTGACCTCAGCAGCCCAAACAGATATTCTATAAAATTTCTGCATTGTGTTAGTGCATAGTTGTAGTCTTTGTTAGTTTGATTGTGTGGATTTCTGATGGCTGGCATAAGCCAAGGTTCTACAACAAGATGCTCTTGTGGGTAATCCCGCATGATGTTTTCTCTCTCCTCTGGGATACAGGGGAGGCACATATGCTCCACCACATGTTAATGCATGGCATTGAGGAATGAATGGAGCAAGCTGGGAGGTTGGAATGATGACTGAGGTGTTTACCTTAGACACCCAAGGTGAAGGGTTTGATTCTTACATGGGGTAACTGGCTGGCTTAAAATGGCCCACAAGGGCAGTTAGCCTTGTACTAATCCATAAAACAGAAAGATGCCATATATTTGGCATATATATATATATATATATATATATATATATATATATATATATATATATATATATATCTACATTTATATATGTTTTTCTTTCGGCTTTTCCCAGTTAGGGGTCACCACAGCGGAACTCCGGTCTGCTAATGATTGGCAGTAGATTTTTTTATGTAGTGCCAAGGTGCCAGCCTATATATATATATATATATATATATATATATATATATATATATATATGTATTTATATATATGGGTTGCCAACTGGCTTACTGAGAGAACCCACACTGTAAATGTAGTCGACTCAAAATCCAGCTCCAGACAAGTGACAAGTGGAGTACCTCAGGGTTCAGTCCTGGGACCGCTCTTGTTTGGCATCTACTTCTCTGAAGTACAGGCCAGCACTAAGGGACTCTGGCTAACAAAGTTCGCAGATGACTGCAAACTGGGAGCCATTATTGACTCCCCAAATGATGTGGATATTCTACAAAAGGGCCTTACAGAAGCAGATGTTTGGTGTCAGAGCCATGGGCTCAAGCTCAATGCCAAGAAATGTATAGTTATCCCCTTTGGGAAAAAACATGCACCCATGAATTACCACATAAGTGGCAGTACAGTAAACACTGAAAGTGTGATAAGAGACTTAGGGACTCAGGTGGACAGTGGTCTCACCTTTGATAACCACATAGCTACAACAGTCAGGAAATCCTACTATGTGGCACACCTCATCACTAAGAGCTTTTTATCCAGAAAAAAGGAGGTCATTGTCCCACTGTACTCATCCCTCATTAGACCCATTATAGAGTACAACGCCTTGTTTGGTATGTACCTCATAAGATATCTGCAACTACTGGAAAGGCCACAGGAATGTCTCACTAAAAGAATCACAGGCCTAAAGCAGATGCCCTATGCTAACCGTCTAAAAAAACTCCAGCTATACTCTGTCACATATTGCCTACTCAGAGGTGATCTCTGCTTAACATACAAGGCCATGTTAAACCCAGTGCTGTTGGACATGCTACATTTAAAGAAATCCCAATCCCTCAGAGCTACATGCTCCAGGAGTCTAATCCTGGTCATCACAATGAACAAAACATGCTGGAGGGATAGATTCCTGACCCAGAGACTCCCCATACTCTGGAATAGACTGCCCATACATGTCAAGCTGAGCGCTTCTGTGGCCCTCTTCAAAAGGAACCTTGTCGATTGGATGGGAGATAGGAAATTCACCCCGGGGATCACATCTGTCACTCTGCTACACAGGGGACCAGGGAATAAATATTCTGGGAAGAAATAGCAAGGGAATTGTTATGGCTAGGCTTGTATAGGCCCTAGGGCCGATAGCCTAATACCAACCTATGAACCTATAAACAGACAGAAGGAAATAAGGGTAGAATTTGTTTAGGCTTGTAAGGGCCCAAGGGCAATTAGCCTAGTAATTTCCTATGATCCTATGATTGAGGCAGATGCCTGAGATATCCCCATTCTGTCAAAACTAAGTCATTGAAAGTACCTGTAGCTACTATACACAGAGCCACACATACTTTGGTATCTGCTGGGATGAGTACTGCACACTTCACAAAGGGCTGCTGATGAGGCTGACACATTTATATGATTTCCTACATGGTTTCCCTGCTCACATGATACAAGTTTGCTATGTCTGTGTTGTGGAGGGCATGAAATGTTAACCATGATTGGATGACCCAGCTCATCTGTGGGAAACATCATGCAGCATTGGACAAAGTAGCTGCTATGACAGCCTATGGCAGATACATGTTAACTGCGGCTATGGCAACCCCAAGCATATCCTCATAATGTACTCTGTCTCAGCACAGATATATGGCTGAGTTCACTTTTAAAGCTTTTTACTACATTATCATATGCAGCCCCCTCATTACACAGTTATTAGCATATAAAACAGCTGACCACATTATCTGACCTTACACCATCATTTAGCATGTATTTTGTAATCACACCCACCCTGTGCATGGCCGCTTGTCATGCAAATTCATCTAGCACAATGTGGTGCACCAAGTATGCTTGTTTGCTTCCAAATGTTTATTTCATACAATAATTAGTCACATTCATCCTAGTTCACAATTGCAATGTAAATATATATATATATATATATATAGATATATAGATATATATATACGCACATATGTGTGTGTGTGTGTGTGTATGTAAAAGAATAATGATGTCTTTTATCCAAACAGGACATTGAGGGCCAGGCTTTTATAAGCTGTATCTGTCTATAAAGGACATGGGTGCCAGGCCCACTGTAATTTTCCTAGTCTCTATCCACTGGTCGAGGTTGCACTTAAATTAGATAATAGACAAACTCAGCATCACATGGATGGGAAACAACATGAAAACGCCAGCACATGAACACAACAATAAACTCAGTGACTGCATAAAAGAACCATTCCTGTTTATTAAGTCAAACCAAACAGTTTCACTGCAAAATATACAGCTTCCTTAGTGGATTTAATAAATGTGTTTATATCTATATCTATCTGTATATATACAGTATATATATATATATATATATATATATATATATATATATATATATATATATATATATATATATATATATATATATATATATGGGTCTACTTCTTAAGATCGACAGACCATTTGATCGACATTCATTTGGTCTACAGCTCTTTTGGTCGACAACCAGTATTCAAGGCAAAAACCTGGGATTTGCCCCCCTCCCCAATGTTGTGTGACCCTGGAGTTGATATATATAGTTGGAGGGGTGTGAGTGGCACAGCCCTTCACATTGGGGGGTGTGGGGGTTGAAGCCTCCCACCTATTTTTGTTTAAAATGTGTAGTTTTTGTTGTATTTTCATGCTTTAAATGAAAATAGGCTGTGCCCCCCCACACCCCCCAACTATATATATCAACTCCAGGGTCACACAACATTGGGAAGGGGGGCAAATCCCTGTTAAGTGCCTTGAATACTGGTTGTCTACCAAATGAGCTGTCGACCAAATGAATGTCGATCAAATGGTCTGTCGATGTTATGAAGTGGACCCATATACATATATATATATATATATATATATATATATATATTCTATATATCTATATCTATATCTATATATATATATATATATATATATATATATATATATATATATATAAATATTGTAAATTATATAGACAGATATAGACATACATAGATATCTATCTATAACTATCATGTATCTATCTAAATATATGACAGAATGGTGAATTTGGGTGTTCTTACTCCAGTAAAACAATCAAATTAATGGGTATCCTCCATGGTCGTAGCTCATAAGAAAAGCTCAGATGATATTCAAATATGTATTGATCCGAGAGACTTAAACAAAGCACTTAAACATCCTCATCATCCAATGCATACAGTAGAAGAAATAGCCACTCTCATACTAAATGCTACTGTTTTTTCAGTCTTAGGTGCAAAAAGTTCCTTTACAAGTTTCACTGGATCATAGATGTTCATTGTTAACCACATTCAGTACACCATTTGGTAGATACAGATTTTGAGAATGCCATTTGGGATAAATTCTGCCAGTGAAGTACTTCAACATGCAATGGAGCAATTTTTTTCTGGTTATCCATATGATATTATAGTAGATGACATTACTGTAGTGGGCAACAGTGAAGACGAACTTGATAGAAACTTTACGAAAGTTCTAGACCTTGCACTTGAAGTAAATCTTAAACTGAATCCTCAGAAATGGAAAATTCAAACTGAAGGAAGTAACTTATGTGTGTCATTTGTTTACCAGTTCTGGCTTCCAACCATATCTGTCTAAGCAGGAAGCAATTCTTGAGATGCCAACTCCAGAAAATGTCACAGAATTACAACATTTTCTTGGTATGGTCAACAATTTAGGAAAGTTCATCACAGACATGAGTGAGCTTTCAGCACTGTTATGTGAGTTGACATGCAAAAATGTAAACTGGTCCTGGTTGGAACAACACCGAAAAGCATTTGAGGTTCTGAAACAGAAAATTGCCAGTCCACCCACATTGAGATATTATCATGTTCACAAACCTGTAACTCTTTCATGTGATGCTTCAAAGTATGGTCTTGGTGCAGCATGTCTTCAGGAAGACATACCAGTAGCCTGTACATCCAGAACTTTAAACCCTAACTGAAATGCAGTATGCACAAATTGAAAAAAAAGTTTTTGGCAGTAGTGTTTGCATGTTCGAACTTCAGTGATTATATTTGTGGCAAACCTATCCAAATAGAGACTGATCACCAACCTCCAGTGGCAATCCTGAAAAAGCAAATACATGCAGCCCCAGTATGATCACAATACACAATGTTAAAATTGCAAACGTACAATTTCAATATTGTCTATACAAAAGGCAAATCTGTATACCTTGTTGATGCTTTGTCAAGAGCACCCATAGAAACAACAGAACAGCATAACAATAAGGATGCAGACTTTGAAGCCATGGAAGTCAGAAATATTTCCTCATCACATCTTGAAGAACTCAGAAATCATACAGCTTCAGACCCAATTCTCTGGAAGCTGAAAAATGTTATTAGTCAAGGATGGCCACAATGACAAACTAGTTTATCACTTGACATACAGAAGTATTTTCCTTATAGAGACGAGATTCTGATGAAAGATGGAATCATGAAAGGTCATAAAGTGGTTAATTTTTTCAGTTTTACAACAGGAATATATCAAGCTTTTGCATCATATTCACCCGGGTAATGATTCTACCAAAAGAAGTGCAATAGGCTTAGTATTTTGGTCTTCTATGTCAAAATATGTAAGAAAGGAAACTCTAGCATGTTCAGTCTGTAACAGCACTAAATCACACCAACAAAAAGAACCAATTCAACTAAACCAGATTCCTGAATTACCATGGTTGACAGTTGCTACTGATATTTTCAAATGGAATGGTCAACATTACTTAGTGTTAGTATACTCTTATTCAAATTGGTTTGAAATTGACCTTCTTCCTAACTTAACACCCAGCACTGTCATTGTGAAATTGAAAAGACATTTTGCTGTCCATGGTAGTCTGCACAAAGTCGCATCTGACAATGCTGCAGAGGATAAACCGAGGTCCTACATCATACATTCTGAAGGAATGGATTTCAGAATTCTCTGAACTAGTGATGCAGCACATCGCCTGTGCCAGAGACTATGTTTCTCAGAGTGACTCTACACTTGTTTGAATTCCAGCATACTTTCTTCAAGTAATCCTGATGTAATCCAAAAGTTCCAGTTGTAAAGGAATCCCCAGAGACTGTCCCTGCTGCTAAACCCAGTCAAAGTTTTTATGTGACCAGATTTGGTATAATTTCCAGACCCAATCCGAAAAACACAGCGACTTGGACTTGAATTCATTTCTTGTTAAATGTTGATGTGATATCTATCTTGTAAAATATCTTGTTCTCATATTGCAGTGATGGTGAACCTATGACACACATGTCAAAGGTGACACGTCAAAACATTTTGTGTGATACACCAGCATTCACCAACACCCGAGTTACCAAAGAAACTGTTTTTGCATTCATTGCTCGTGTGAAGTGCATTGAATTATTTTGTGTCAGGAGCTAGTTAAGCAGCACTGCTGCAGACGTAAGGAAGTTATTAACCTCAAAGACAAATTTTGGTATACTTTCTCAATAGAGTCTGCAAAGTGCAGTGCTGGCTTTGTTTTCTCTTTGTGGTTACACTTCTGCAAAGGGCAACAAGTCTGCATTTCTAGGAGTGTGCTATTTTACATTCTTCTCAACTGCTTCTCTTAATCCCTCCTATAAATGGCAACTTTTTACACTTAATAATAACAACAATAGTTAGATTTATAGACTAATTTTACTTAAGAAAATGTTTATTAATTTACATTCATTTTTTTTCTGTCACCGTGTCAAATTAATAGTACTAGAAGTTTAAAACTGTCCATGTCACTTATTTCTAGATTTGTTCCTGATTCTGTTGAGATTTATCCCTGATGTATTGAGAGCCATGCTGGTTTATTTTTATTTATTTATTTATTTATTTAATTTTTGTTTGTTTGTTTGTTTGTTTGTTTTTTTTTTGGGGGGGGCATGCAAGCAGAATCAATTTAGGCATTTTCCGAAATTCTGACACGCCAAACCCAAAAGGTTCACCATCATTGTCCTATTGCATGTCGAACAAATCAAAGAGGGAGAATGTAGATCATTGTGTGTATTGTACCTAGTCAGCCACCGTAGCTAGATAGCATGTGCATATAAGTTACTGAGCATGTGCAAGATCAGTGCCATTTTGTATAGTCAGTCAGAGTGAGTGCAGGCTTGAATGGAGATGCATATGCGAGTGTGTTTGAAGTAACAAGTCAGTCAGTTAGTTTATGAAGTTAAAAGTACACAGGGCCGGTGCTAGTATTTTGGGGGCCCCCAGCAAGATTCAAGTTGGGGGCCCTACCCAGGAGAATATAAAAAGTGTGACCATATTGCCATCATGCCTTCTTCCCTATCAAGCTCATGCAGCACAATTTAACAATCACTGTGTAGTGTTATTACATTCAGACCATTAAAAAGACTTGAAATGTCAAGGTACACACTGGCTGGCATTTAGTACCAATGTTACATTATGACAAGCACCTGTACCACAGTAAGGTAGCCACTCACAATGGTACACACACACACACTGACTGGGACTGTGCAGTGGTGCAGCAGTTAACTTTGTCACCCCCCCCCCCCCAGCAAGAGGTTCTCTGGTTTGATTCTCAGCTGGGGTGCCTTCTGTGTGGAGTCTGCATGTCCTCCCTGCATTCATGTGGTTTCCTCTCACATTCCAAAGACATGCTTCTGCAGCATTTCTCCCTGGGCCTCTGCTAAAAATAGGCTCTGTCCTAATCGGACTTTCCCAGTCAACAAATGTTAAATAAATAAAATTTAGTACCAATAAATTATGACAAGCCACTGTACCACAGCAAGGTAGCCACACACAGAGTTTCACACAATGACTGGCATTTAATACTAATGTAAAACAAAAAAGCTCCATGGAATCAGGCTCAGAACTACGAATATATTATTACAACTGTTTAATGAAGCGCTTTTTGTCGCTTTCAATAAAGCAACTTCTTCAGATTACATTTCAAAACACAAGTTCACATATAAATAGTGGGAGGTTACATCACATGATCAATCTCATTAAAAAATTTTTACAATTACAAATACAGATAAAATAGTCCATGTCATGGACAATAAACCATTAAAAGCACACTAATATTAAACGTACCACTTCTAAACTAAAAGAAGATATGAAATCCACCTGTAAATACACAAATATAATACAAATAGTCTCATTCATCTAACTGTATTTATAAGTAAATAACCAACAGTTATCTGTGAAGACTCTTTAATTTAAGTAAACAGCCAATATTGCAAGACTCATTTAAGCCAGGGTCAGCAAATGCATTTAGCCTTATTTGCCATGCAAGTTCACGTTCTTCAAGGAGCAAATTAAAAGGGCCACCCCTAATGTCACACTGTATCTGATCTATTGCTTTAAATATGAATTTATGTCCTTTATTTGATGTTGTGTGTTTAGCTAGTGCATTATCTAGTTTATTTGTCTCAATTGCATATGTATGTTCATAAACTCTGTCACGGAGTCTACGCTCCGTTTTACCGACATAAAATGCCTTACAAGATGTGCACTTTGCAATGTAGACAAATTTAATTAATTGTCATATTTAATTAATTCCCAGTTTTTATGTAAAATAGTTCTCACTATTTCACTATCTATGGTAAACGTAATAAAACTGCACTCATAGGCATTAGTGGAGCTGTTACTAACTGTCTGCTGACTAACTTTATGTAAAAACTGGGAATTAATTAAATATGACAAATTATTGTCAGAAAAGTTGGGCAGTTCTCCAAAAATTGTTTTCAGAAGGGGAGTGAATCTTAAAAACCTCCTTGAAATGAATGATACAATAGGTGTTCATGGATTTGCTGGTATGTCCACATGCAGTAGATGCAGCATGTGTAAGTTTATTGAAACAGGTAGGACATTTTTCATAAATGAGAGAAAGTACGAGTTAAAGTAGAAGTTGCACTGTAATTCCAAGTTTGTTGTCTACATTGCTAAGTGCATATCTTGTAAAGCATTTTATGTCGGTAAAACGGAGCGTAGCCTCCGTGACAGAGTTTATGAACATACATATGCAATCGAGGCAAATAAACTAGATAATGCACTAGCTAAACACACAACATCAAATAAAGGACACAAATTCATATTTAATGCAATAGATCAGATACAATGTGACATTAGGGGTGGCCCTTTTAATTTGCTCCTTGAAGAACGCGAACTTGCATGGCAAATAAGGCTAAATGCATTTGCTGACCCTGGTTTAAATGAGTCTTGCAATATTGGCTGTTTACTTAAATTAAAGAGTCTTCACAGATAAATGTTGGTTATTTACTTATAAATACAGTTAGATGAATGAGACTATTTGTATTATATTTGTGTATTTCCAGGTGGATTTCATATCTTCTTTTAGTTTAGAAACGGTACGTTTAATATTAGTGTGCTTTTAATGGTTTATTGTCCATGAAGTATATGTATTTGTAATTGTAAAAAATTTTTAATGAGATTGATCATGTGATGTAACCTCCCACTATTTATATGTGAACTTGTGTTTTGAAACGTAATCTGAAGAAGTTGCTTTATTGAAAGCGACGAAAAGCGCTTCATTAAACAGTTGTAATAATATATTCGTAGTTCTGAGCCTGATTCCACGGAGCTTTTTTGTTTTGCTTTGCAGTATTTTTCAAATAGTTTGTTCTATTTAATACTAATGTTACATTATGACAAGCCCCTGTACACACACACACACACACACACACACACACACACACTGACTGGCATTTAGTAGTAATTTTGTTACATTATGGCAAGCCTCTGTCTAGCATCAAGATAGCCAGTCCCACAGAAGTACACAAAGACACACACACATACTCCCTCACACAGGACAGAGACACAAGGCAGACAGTTACACAGACTCACAGACAGGACATAGACACCCACACATGATGGACAGCACTGCAGTAATACTGAACATTAAGAATTTAAAATACTGGGCTTATGAACTAATAATGATGCTAGAATAAGATTTTGCAGTAGCATACATTGTGTGACCCCACATTTTTGAAGAACAGACCAAAACTAACAAACATCTGGACATTGTGCAACATTCTCACAGCCCCTACCAACCTCCTAACCTCTCAGCATAATTCCAAAGCTGAAAATAACTGCAGAACAAAGGTGTAATATCAAGGATAGTTACAAACTTTGCTATGATAAACTTAGAAAAACAGGGATTGCATTAGCATTCATTATAATAATCAGTACATTCTGCAGAACTCTCATAGTCCCCCCAAAAGTCTCAGCACAATTCTAGAGGAGGTACAAACAAAAAAAAAAAAAAACAAGACAAGGACATAACATTAGGGGGTTTAAAACATTGTGGTTATGAACTAATAAAGATTGTAGGATGGTAGAATAACAGATTTTTCCAGTAGCATGCATTGTGTGAATTCACATTTTTGATGACTAACAGACCAAAAATACAAGTCAAACATGTAAACATTATGCAACATTCTCACAGCCCCTACCCCTCTCTTCTAACATCACAGCTTAACAATTCCAGGCAAAGCCCCCCTCCCAAAAAAAAAAAAAGAAAATGCAGAACAAAGGCATAACATCAGGGATAGTTTGCTATGATCAACTTCGATAGTAGAACAGGGGTTGCACTGGCATGCATTAAGATAGCAGTACCTTCTGCAGAATTGTCACGGCCCTTACCACCCAGTATCTTAGCACAATAAATCTGGATGAAGTGAAAGTAAAATAAAAACACAAAGCCATAACATAAAAAACAATGTGCTAATCAGCAAATATAGATGCTGGAATAACAGATTATGAAGTAAAATGCATTGCGTACCCCACATGTTTTAATGAAAATAGATAAATACCAGACAAACATCTGAATATTGCACAACATTCTCACAGACTGTAACCCCCCCTATCAACCTGTCAGCACAATAACTCTAGACAAAGCAAAAAATTATCATAGAACAAAGGCGTACCATCAGGGATAGCTGTAAATGTTGCTGGTGTACATAATACTAGTATAACAGGGTTTGCATTAGTATACATTAAAACAGCAGCTGTACATTCTGCAACATTCTCACAGCCACTAACTCCCCTCTCAACCTGTCAGCACAATAATTCTGGACAGAGCAAGAAATTATCATAGAACAAAGGTGTAGCATCAGGCATAGCTGTAAACATTGCCGGTATACACAAAACATACTAGCAGAACAGGGTTTGCACTGGTATACATTAAAACATCTGTATATTCTGCAGCATTATCACAGCCACTATCCCCCCACTACCAATATTTCAGCACAATTGTACACAAAACAAAAATGCAATATTGAATATTCTTATGCAAGACTAGATAAAAAAAAAACTACACCAAATCTGGACATTAATTACAAACAAGCCTTCCTTCCTCAGCCTCTTAGCAGAAGAATTCTGGACAAAGATAAAATAAAACTGTTACAACCACAGCCCCTCACCCCCCCCACACACACACACACACACAAATCATCTTAGTGTAACAACTCTGCAGAAAAAAAGTTATACAATCCTCTCCCTAGGTTTCCTCACCCCCCCCCAGCAAAAAATAAAGTTAAAAATAAACCCAGCAACTTACCTTTTCTGCAGTTGATAGAAGGCTGCTACTAATTATCTACTTGCTTCTACTACATACAGACCAGACCTGTTCAGCCCTTTTAAATTGCCCTCAAAAGGACAGTTTTTCAGATCTTTTAGAAATCGTCCTTACAAGGGCAGTTAAAATAGAGTTGCTTTGCGGGTCCCAATGTCATTCCAGCAAAACATGCATCCTCCATCCATCCTTACAGCATACCTCTCAACATCTTAGCATGAAAAATCTGGACAAAGCCAAAAATTATAGGGGGACAAATGCTTAAAAATAGGGACACTTTTTAAATATTGCTTATATAAACTTACAAACTTGCTTTCAGACTTTCTTTTAGCATACATTTTTCTGAAGAATATAAAGTCTAAAACTTAAATGTATGTGTCTACTATTTTTTAGTGACTTCAATACTCATTACTGTATAAGAAAACCACAAATTTTATGAAGAACAAACCAAAAATATAAAGCAAAAATCTGGATATTCTTAAAAATCTGGGCAGTTCAGATATGTGCCTAACATCGACAATCAAAAGAACTGACCCAACAGACCAGATATTAAGGTAAACCCAATCAGGAAGCTAGAACTTGCTTCTTGATTGCTACAGCCAATCAGGTCCCTTGCTTCACTGAAGCGGACCTGACTGAGAGCAGCTAACTAGTAAAGCAAGGGACCTGACTTGCTGCAGCCATCAAGGAAGCAAGTTCTTTCAGGGAAAAAAAAAAGGCAGAATTGTGCGACGGCACTGCTGAATGAACGAGGAAACAAGCAAGGAGTGGAAGCGATGTTGAAACCCGCGGCTGCTTCATATGGGGGCCCTCGTACGTGGGGAGATAATTGGGGGCTCCCCGTGGCCGCGGGATTGGCGGGTGCCTAACGCCGGCTATGAAAGTACATGTTCCAGTTACAGCTCCGGATGTGTTTATGTACAATAAATGACTTAAATGAATATCCAGCTTCAGTGTCTCATTTGAAACATGAGACATGCAACAGATGAGGAGCCATATTTGTACACAAATGCATACTCAGTGTATGAAGTGACATCTGCTCTTTTCTTGACATTCTTAGCTTCTTGTGATTTAGCCTGTCTTTGCATTCTAGCTTTCCAGATTCTGCGATCTGCCTTCAAGTGTCCTGTTTATTTTTATACACAAAACATTTATGCATTTCTATCTGCATATTACTGTTTTTATTTCTATTTTTCATCTTTAAATCAGTCTCTGCACTGGACATACTTTCACTGTTTATGCTTTCTGTCATGCGCTTGTATTCATCCACAAGATTGCCCTTAACATACTCTAATGTCAGTTCATCATCTGGACGTGCATCAAATGCTGTAACAAGAGTCTCATAACTTTCAGGTAGACCACTAAGTAAAAGTGCTACAATGCAAAACTCATATATCCTCCCCAGTACCTCTCAGCCTTTCAACCAATTCTAAGGTATGCCTTATATAATCCTGCATATCCTGGTTTTTCATCAGCTTGGTCTGATACAGTTTTCTAATTAAATAGGGTTTTTTGCTGAGATTAGCCCTTTTATGCAGTTCCTCCCACATTTCTTTAGCAGTTTCACAGTTGCATATATGTATAATCTGATCATCATCTATGCAAAGGGAGATTGTGCTCTGAGCTTTCTGATCCTTTTCTAGCCACTCATCCATAGGTTCTGCTGGTCTAACTTCATTTATACATTTGCACATACCTTCTCTTATTAGAAGCACCCTCATCTTGAATTTGCAAGACTGTAGTTCTGAGTTGTCAGATTCACTACTGAAAGCTTTGCTGAAGAAGTGTTGGTAGCCATCTTTACCATTTTTCTACTTGCTTTATCCATCACTGTATCTTGCACTTATTTGGTGTAGCTGGATGTAACTGGGTGCCAGGGTGTCTACATGTCTGGGCCCACAACCTGTTAGAAAAGCTTCTTCTAGGCACAGCAAATAGATGCTTACATCCTGACTGCAGTGTGTTTCATTACATTTAAAAAGAAATAAATAAACGCACCTCGGTTTAGACTGCAATCAGGCTGTAAAGATTTATTTGCTGTGCTCAGAAGAAGTTTTTCTAACATCATTACAAAAAATGATGGTATACCCACTGTTATTAATTGTGACAATTAAAAGGATTTTATTACTGCATTTTTCACATAATGATTGAAGGAGAGGGAAATGTCAAAACAGCTATCCAGGCCCTTGACCAAATTAGTTTAGTGGTGATTGCTTACATTGCCTTTTGGTGGTAGGTGTTGTTAGACAAATAAAAATACTATACAAATTTCCATTTAATTTGAGTCCCTTTTCAAAACACCAGATATTAACTAGGGCAATGTTTTTATTTTTTCTGAAGGGTACAGGTGTCAGCTTGCTTCTTGATAATAACACCCAGTTTGCAGTCATCTGCAATCCTAGATAACTAGTTCCTGCTTCTCACTTTGGAGATCAGAAAAGTAAATGCCAAAATCCAAACGTCACAGCACAGAACCCTAGGGGGCTCAATTGGTTAGTTTCATCCTTTCAACTTGAACTATGTAGGTTAAAGTATGCTATCCTTCTTACCACCCAAGGGTCTATGTTTAAAGCACTTAGTTTATTTAGAAGGTCCACGGTATTTAAAAACTTTGATTAGGTCAAAATAAGCTATATGAACAGCATGACCACTGTCAACTGCCTCTTTGTGACCCTCTCAAAGAAGTTAACTAGATTTAATAGGAAGGATCTCCCTTTGATGAAGCCAAACTATTGAGATTATAATCCAATGACATTTCAGATGTAATAATTGATGAAAGCAGTTATGATATGTTTCACAACTTTGCAGATCAAGCTGGTATGGCTGGCTGATGGTTTATAATTACTGGGATCCATGGTAAGGCCACTCTTATCAAGGATCATTACCAACGTGGCGCACCATAATCCAGTAATAACATGTTATGGCTAATCTTAGGTTAAACAATTTATGGAGTTCAGATATCTGGTCATGGAAATATCCCAACATTAATTACATGAACAGTCATCATACTCCAGACTGCCAAGTATGCAGTACTTCTGCAGCAACAGCAAACAAATATTTATTTATTTATTTATTTATTTCTGTATAGACTAGTTGGCATAATAGTTGGAGTAAGGTTTGATCCTGACCTCTGGTCAATGCTTGTTTGGAGTTTGCATGTTCTCCCTGTGTTTCTGTGGGGTTCTTCCCACCTCCGAAAAACATGCCAAGTGTTTCCATGTGAAACTCACCAATGAATTGAAGCTCTAGGCAACAGCACAGACTCTTCATGGCACCCTAAAAGGGGAAGAGTTCTGTGCAATAACCACAGGATAGGAGAACATGGATCACATACTGTGTGCCATGGCAGGAATAGCTTGCAAATGTTGACTAATGTCACCAAATGGGCATGGGTATTTATCAGTGATAAGTGGGTGAGGACCTGGCTTACTCTGACCTATGCCAGGGACTGAGAGGGGTGTATCTGCCTTTACTGGCCAGTGTGTGCCCATAATAACAGTCCTGGGTCAATAAGCTACTGTCTGGCCAGTGTCCAGGTGTCCAGCCTGGGATACCTGGGATAGCTCTGTTGAGCAAAAGCTGGATGTAATACCAATCAATATGCAAACACAGAAATGCTACACTCACTGCAGGTTCATTGACAGGATGTAGCTTCGAAGTGGAAGACATGATGGTACAGAGGAGGCTGAACAGTGAATGATCCAAGATCCAAGAAAAGACACTTGACTTGGGATCTAGAGTTTAGTACTCAAGAGGACCACAGTCTAGAAATAATGAATTCATAATCTCAGTCTATGCCCCACAGCAGGGTTATGATAGTTATAGCAGGATGGCACAGTGGTGCAGTGGTTGCATTGTCACCTCACAGCAAGAGGTTCTCTAGTTCGATTCTCTGCTGGGGCACCTTCTATGTGGAGTCTGTATGTCCTCCCTGCATTTGTGTGGGTTTCCTCTGAGTTTCCTCCCATGTTACAAAGACATGCATTTGGAACATTTATCTCCAGGGCCCCCACTGAAAATTAACTTCGTTCCAAGCCTGACTTTCCCAGTAAACAAATGCTAAATAAATAAATAAATAAATCAGTTGCAGGATCCACTAGACAAAGCAGGACAACATGAATTGGTGTTGATAATAGATGATTTGAATTCACATATCGGGACAGACAGAACATGATATGAGGACTGCCAGGGTTCAAATGGGTGGAGCTACAAGAGTAAAGAAGGAGAGGCCATTCTAGACTTCTGTCTAGCAAATGGCTTGACAGCAGCCAACTCATAGTTCATAACGAAAGACAGTCACACAATCACATTATAAGAGTGGCCAACATGCAACTCCGGTAGACTTCTTCCTAGTAAGGAAAGAGCACTGGCATAGAATCAGTGGTTGCAAAGTCATCCCCCATGAAATGAAACAATCAGCCCACAGCATAAATCAACCCCTGGTTGCCACAATCAGCTGCAAAAAATGGTCAGAGAAGGCTCTAAGGTCAACAGAGACCAGGCTGAAGACCTAGAAGTTGACTAGAAAGGAAGAACAACAGTTCAGGGAATTACTCAGGGCTCTGGCACCTCAAGCAGAGGAAGATATAGGTGGAGTTGAAGAAGAATGGCAGCACCTCAAAACGACATGTGTGAGGACTACTGAACAGATATGTGCCCCAGTCAGGTATGGAAATAAGGTTTATAAGGAAAGCTGGTGGTGGACTGCAGAAGTCCAGGAAGTCATCAAAAGAAAGAAGGTGTGCAGGAAAAAGTGGGAGATAGAAAAGACAGATCAAGCTAAAAAGGAATACTGGTTGGCTAATAAAAAGGCTAAGAAAGGAGTTGTAATAGCAAAGAACAAGGCATCAGTGGCACTATACCAGCTTCTGGAAACTGACTCAGTAGGTGGCACAAAGAAACTATACCATGTTGCAAGTCAAAGACAGAAAAATAGAGAAGATAGTCAGACACCCTTCATAAAGGATGACAGCAACGACTTGCTCACCATTCCATAGGACATCAAAGATTGATGGAAGGCGTACTTTAGCAGCTTCTGAATGAAGAAAACCCCACAGAAGCTGTACTCAGACATAGCCTACAATAAGACAGGAAGTAAGGACAACACTAAGGGAAATGAAGTCAGGGAAAGTTGCAGACTCAGATGAGGTCACAGTAGATATGATAAAGATGCTGGGTGAGAGAGGAGAGAAATGCCTCCTGAGGGTACTTTTACCAGTATGGAGAGAATGGTGTATCCCACATGGCTGGAGAATAAACATATTTATGGCAATGTACAAGAGCAAAGGGGATAGCAGCAACTGTAAGCAGTGCAGATGTATGAAAAGGAATGAAACATCTGTCGCATTGCATGAAAGTTCTGGAGAGGGTAACTGCTAAATGAATATGCAGAGTAGTAGAAAGTAAGATGGAAGATGAGAAGTTTGGATTTAAATCAGTATGCATCACAACTGACCTGATGTTTGCAGTAAGATAGATAGTTGAGAAGAAGCTAGAGATGAGGAAAGAGTCCACCTGGGCATTCCTAGACTTGGAGAAAGCATATGACAAGGTCCCAAGAAAGCTGGTTTGGGCAATACTGTGGTGGCTCAAAGTCCCAGAAGTATTGGAAAAGTTAGTGCAGGCTATATGCAAGAACCCAATGACTCAAGTATGAACAGTTTTTGCTCTCACAGAGGGTCTCCCTGTGGGAGGGGATGTGCACCAGGGTTCAGCTCTAAGCCCATTGCTGTTCATACTGGTGATGGACTACATTACCAAACAGGTCAGAGGGGACAGATCAACAAAGTTGCTCTATGCAGGCAATGTGGCATTGCAGGCAGACTCTGAGCAAGAACCTCAACAAAGGATAGGGGAATGGAATGCAAAACTGAAGGCACATGGGATGAAACTAAGCACAGATAAGATAGTAGTAATGACAGCAAATTGGGGAAATCAAAAGAAGCTGAAAATTAAGATGGAAGGGAAGATAGTGGAACAGGTTAAAAGCTTCAAGTATCTGGGAGGGACGGTTGAGGTGAAGGGAAGTCTGAATGAAGATGCCAAAGCTAATATCAGAGGGGCTGCTGCCAACTGTCATAGAGTGTCAGGTGTAGTATATGACAGAAGATTGCCAAAGAAGCTGAAAAGTAAGGTGTACAAGACAGTGGTGTGACCAGTACTGTAAGGTACAGAAACCTGGGCAGTAAAGACAAAGCAGATGAGAAAACTAAAGGTGATGAGAAGGGCAGTAGGATGCACACCTTGAGACAGACAAAGAAATGAGGACATAAGAGCAGAAGCCAAAGTAGCTGCTATTGCAGAAAGATCAAAGAGAACAGATTATGGTATTTTGGTCACATGTGCAGAAAAGCAGAAGACAATCTGGTGAAGAAGATTTGGGACAAGCAGGAAGAAGGTAAGTGGAAATGAAGACATTCAGCAGAGAGGTGGATGGATTGTGTGAGAGAACATCTCTGATAGTCAGGCATGAATGTCAAAGAAGGCAGGAGAGTGGCATTGGATACAGAGAGCTGGCAACAGTTAGCAGGACCTCCAACCCCATGTAGAAAATGGGAAAAAGGGGTTTGAAGATGATTCCTTAATCAGTCTGTCAACAAATCTGTTCATCACTCATTTTCCTGTTTAATTAATATTATTATTTTGTTTTACTCTTACTTTTAACCAAGTTAAACCTATGGGACTATATCTATTTTCAGAAGGGGACCCATGGAGAAAGGCTCTCAGAATGTACAAAAGAAATTAGCACAATCAGATTAAATTTAATTACAAGTTAAGAACAGGCTCTAAACTTTACATACAAAAGTTACATATAGAGCTAATAAACACAATATATAAAGTTTAAGATGTTCAGTGAGTGGAAACAGGCCAGCATGGAAGTTAACATCTAACAGTTGAAACATATTCAAGAACATAGTACTGTGCACCCAGTCAATAGTGTTGGGGTGTTTGCAAGGAGGAGATTTACCCTAAATGTCAAAATGGGATGGTACCAATTGCTGAAACATCATATCCAGATGAAACATGTACGTTTATTTTAGGCTTCGATTTCAGGAGTCCATGCATGACATTGTTCTGATTGTGAAATATATAGTTCTCTTGCAAAACAAGCAAGTACTTAGAGTGACTGGTATGGTGAATATTTTCACTCACAGTGTATACTAAAAGTTCTTTAAAACTATTTGCATTTCATTAAAATTAAACTAAAAGTTATTAGTTTTGTATGCTTGTTGCATGGAGCTGGGAACCTTGGAATTGTGTCACCCTTTCATCCACTGTGATGTAGAATTGAGGGGCTATCACAGGGAAAACAGAGAGTAAACAACTATGAAAATAATGGTAGTTACAGTAATAAGGTGAGCCTGTATTTTATTTTTTAAGTGGTAGCACCAAACAATTTACCATGTTTATTTGAATATTTTTTGTCATAAGAAACCTAACTACCTGTGTTACTCCAATGGCAACAATAAAGTTGATTTCTATTCAGTGAATCTTTATATAAACATAAAGAGTTATATTGTGGGACTTGAAGTGGAGAGATTTTCAGACTATCAGTAACAGGCAACGGATTTTATAGGAATTGCAGACACAATACTATGAAAGAAACTGACCAAGTATGGACAAAATATTTACTTTATTTACTCATCCATTTATATATTTATTTATTTTCAGCCATTGCAGCAGATGAAAAAACATAGAAATAATATCAATTCAAAAAACAAGAAATTAAAATTCCATTCTTTGTAATATGTTTTTTTAAGTTCCTAGTATTACTTCTTAAATCATCAGCATTTCTCTTCAGCCGCAGTGTAACTGAAATTGAAATAGCATACCATATGAGGCATACTTGACTGATCTTAGAGAAATACCTTGAGGCATCTCTCAGCCTGAATGAGAAATCCATCATTTATTTAATTTGATTCTATGGTACGAGTATCTTCAGTAAATGCACTATGACATAGTTTGGAGAATAATATACTTCCTTCATCAGCATAATAATATAGATTCAAATGATGACACTGTTTCTAATTAGATTTAGAATATCACATTTGCCAAAGATAGAGGGAGATGGTTAGCTGTCATGGTTATGTACTGATTCTAAAACAACAAATGGTAGGTGGAATATAACAGGCTGACACCTGTACTAAGATTATGCATCAACCTAGTTTTAAAACAATGAAAAATAAAGTGGACATTTGAGAGTTTCTATACAATACCATACACTCTTTTCCATGTCTCCAAAAGGGTTGATTGTAGATAAAAATGTATGGGTAACATTTACTAAAGTAAATATAAATATAACTGTGCCTGTGAGAACAAAGTGTGCATAACCCAATTATGTTTCAGAATGCTTGCCCCACAGTTCTTGTCTTCCATCTGAATTTTCTCTGACGGAAAACAAATGGTCAGTTTCAGGTGGTAGAAGCAGCATAAAAAACATATTTTGCAGGGAGTCACCCCCCACACCCTCTTAATCAAGTATAATAATTGTATAATCACAGCTGAAGAAAACAAGGATAAAGTTCAAGTGCAAAACAAACCACATCACCTCTGATTTTCTATAAGAAAGACTGATTGAAGAGAGAATTCTGAACAAAGTGCAGTTGTGTAGGTAAACTAATCAGAGAAGCAGATACTCAAATAGATCAGTGCTGCAGGAGTCTAAGGTATATGGGTTGTATCTTGCCTAAGATATAACAGCGGGACAGCTGCTAAAGCTTAAGGGCAATTAAAACACACATAAATCACTGGAAGCGCGAGCACAGAAAAAAACAAGGGTATGAGTGTCAAGCCCTTCACAACTTTCATGCCCACTGAAAAAGGCAGGACACTGCCCTGAAATACTTCAATGTGACATATGTAAGATCAATGTCCTTAAAGGAAATCATACAACATTAAGGAGTATGGAGGGAAGAAGACAGCAAATACTGTAACAGTGATCTGTTTGAACAGCTACTGTTATGTTAAGTTTACTTACACAAACCTCTGTGAAGCCACACAAGAAGGAGCCCGACAAAGGATTTGAAATGGGTTCAGTCTTTAAGTAGGCTGGAGATACTATTGGTCTAAGGGGGGCTTTAATTTATCCTTGTGTACTTTAGGTATACCAAAAAGTATTGCCAACTTCAGATATTCAACTTGGAGATGTCTATAAGTGGATTGACTTATATTGCCTTAACAATGGTTGACTTCAACAATTGGCTAAGCTTCTGGTGTATTTCTAAGGAGATCCAGTATCTGTCTGCCTGGGATGACATGATCGACAGACCACGATGCTTTGCCAGAGATGGCCTGCACCTGTCACCCTTGGGATTCCAGATACTGGCTAAGGCTCTTGTCACCCCCATAGTGCCTTTTTTAGGCAATGTTCAAATGACAAATTAACCACCGTAACAGGTACAAGCAAGCAAAATCTGAGCATAATGCTACTCCATGCTAGAAGTCTAAACCTCAAAATGCATTCACTCGAGGCACTCCTTAAAATGAAGAACATCGACATCTGTGCAATGACAGAGACCTGGTTCAAGGCTCCAGAGTGCACCCCTGCATTACCAGGCTATAATTCATACTACACCTTCTGGCCACCTAACATGGACCGAAACAGTAAAGGCAGAGGCATGTTCATATTCATTAAGGATATCCACACCTCCAGGCTAGTTGCTCAGCATAATGCATCTGATTATCCAAGTGCAACTAACTCTGGGCAAGACCGCAATCCAAATTGTAACTTGCTACAGATTACCCACCATGCCCCAGGATTGCCACTCCTCATTTCTTGATACACTGGAAAATATTAGTGTACAACCCGACACCCTAATAATGGGCGATTTCAACTACCCCACCATTAAATGGGAAAACTACTCATGTAACAACTCTTTTGCTCAACATTTTATGGAATTCATAAATTCCAACACCTTGGATCAACTTATCCACACCTGCAGCAATATCCTAGACCTAGTCATTACCAATGTGGGTGACCAGTGTTCCACACCAGAGGTCAATTCCTTGTTGGTCAGATCCAACCACAAGCTAATCACCACAGACATCCACATCACACCCCCCACCCCCATTAGGGAAACCACCGTAAAACATTTCTCCAAAGCCAACTTCACGGTCTTAAGACAGAAGTGGCAAACTTCATGACACCCATGCAGATGGACAATAGAGGTACAGGTACAACTGCTGAATCCTACAAAAATGCATTTTATAAGCACTTACACAAGTGCATGGTTCATGCGATCCCTTACAAAACCAAGATGCTATCCTCCAAAAAAAGGAAGCCAATCTGGTGGTCCCCTGCCATAAACAAATGCTACAACAGAAGAAAAAAACTGTTGCAAAAAAGTGTAAAATCCCATGATTGGAGGAACTCCCTGGTCAGCCTCAGTAAGAAGCTGAGATCCCTCATAAAATCCTCCAAAGCTAGTTATGAAAACAAAATCATCACCGATTCTAAAGACAACCACAAAGCATTCTATAGCTATGTCAAAAATCTCAATGGCAACACTCAGATCTGCTCTGAGTTACAGCACAATGGCACTAAATATACAGAACCAATTGATATTGCAAACACCCTGGCAGATAGTTTCAGTGCTAACTTTATCCCCCTCTCACCCCCTAAAGGGCCCATCTCTATACTGGAAGAATGCAAATTTCCTGTAATCATGGCTGCACAGGTAAAAACCACACTCTCCAAAGCCAAGAATACAACATCCATGGGACCTGACAACATCCCAGTTTGGGTTCTACATGAATTATAGAATGAATTGGTACCCCACCTAAGCACAATGTTCAATCATAGCATCATCTCAGGCTTTGTGCCCACTGAATGGAGCACAGCGATGGTTATCCCACTCCACAAAGGGTGAGCCACCATGGAACCCGGGCACTACTGCCCCATTAGCCTAACGAGCCTGCTCTGCAAAGCCATAGAACGCATCATCATGGAACTTATAAACAAAGACATTGGTAATCTCCAAACTCTGGACCCCACCCAGTTCGGGTTTGAAAAACGCAGATCATGTCTCCTAAACCTGATTGACTTCTTTGATGTAGTCACCAAAGCAGTAGACGAAGGTAAGGTGGTTCACACAGTTTATCTAGATCTCGCCAAGGCTTTTGACACCATCCCCCATGCTGGAATTATAGATAAACTCACTAAGTATAAATCCCTATGTTACAAGATGGGTTGTCAACTGGCTCACTGATAGAACCCACACTGTGAAAGTAGCAGACTCCAAATCTGACTACAGACCAGTGACAAATGGACTATGACAAGATTCAGTCCTGGGTCCTCTCCTGTTTGGCATCTACTTTTCTGAAGTACAGGCAGTGGTGGCTCATGACATAGGACTGCAGGACTGCAGCCCCAGCTGTGACCACACAATGATACATTCCTAGATATCCTACATAACATAATCCAGACTGCTGCCTTCACAGTCCAGATTCAGGAAGAAGGCAGCAGATTGCTAATTCCCCAAAATTCTATGCGGTGCTAACCGCATAGACTGGAAGGAGAATCAGACTGCAAGGTCTGCAGTCTTGAATTTTGGAATGAGCAACAGGAACCAGAAATGTGCATTCTGGCTGATGGTAGTGCTAACTTGCTGTCTGGAGTGGAAGGGTTGCTGCCGTGAACAAAGCTAGCTGCCTTGCATGAACTTGCTGCAGAAGTGGAAGGGTTGCTGCTAGCCATAAACATAGTTAGCTGTCTTGAAGGCATGTGTGTGTGTAATGCCCCAGTTGCTTTATACTGGTGGCTAGAGAGAACCTATGTCTAACCTGGTGGTGGTTAGAGATCAGGCTTGAACCCTGTACCTTGAGTGCAGGTAACAAGAACCTAAATTCCCTACCCACCACCATTTGTGAAATATGTGAAGATTTTTGCCTCATATTTTGTTTTGTGCTGCCTCATAACATCTGTGGTGTCTGAATGTTTACATCATTAGCTATGTGATGGTGCAGTGGTAGCATTGTTGTCTTACAACTATAGGTTTACTGGTTTGATTCTATGCTGGGGTGTCTTCTATATAGCGTCTGCATGTTTTCCCTGTGTTTGTGTGGGTTTGCTCTTGTGTCCTCCCATGTTACAAAGACGTGTCTGCATTATTTCTCCTTGGGCCTCTGCTGAATATTGTTTTTTGTTCCAAGTCAGACTTTCCTGGTTAACAAATGTTAAATAAATAAAACTGACAGGCATTTGGATTTCAGACTTCATATTCTTTTGAAAGTACATAGTAACACAAAACCTTTTATTCTAGCAATTTTCTAAGTTTATAAGATGAAATATGACCCTATTTTTGGGACTGTATTCCCCCATTAATGGCTTCATCCAGGTTTTTTGTGCTAAGGTTGAGAGCTATGGTGAGAACTGAATTCACTGAATATGTTTGAGGGCTGTATTCCCCCATTACTGGCTTTGTCCAGGTGTTTTGTGCTAAGAGGTTGACAGCTATGGTGAGTACTGAATTCACTAAATGGTAGCCATTTAAGTTTCAGTCTTCCTCTCTTTCACAAAACAGCTGATTTGGCATAGTGATATGTTACTCCAAGTGTTTTGCACAGGCACCTGGGTTCAAGTAAATTATATGGTGGTAACACAGCATTTTGTTTTATTCTAGCAACTTTCCAATATTATACAAGCAATGTTTAATGTGTCCCTGGTTTTTGTCCCCCCCCCCATAAGTTTTGGCTTTTTCCAGATTTTTTGTGCTGCAGAATTGAGAGATACAGTTGAGTATTGAGTAGATTTTACAAGAAGCTTCAGGGGAAGGGAAGCTTGGTGCTGCTTATTCTGAGTCTGCTTGCGTTGTTAATAGCACAACAGGTGATGTACTTGCTTTTTATGCAGAAGGCTGTGGGTTCTACTCCCACAGGGGGTAGATGCTACCATACTGACAATGTCCTCTTTGGCAAAAATACCTAGTAACTATGAACCTGGTATCAGTTTGCCATCAATTTCCTATTGCAATATTACTAGCTTATCTTTTTTTTGTTTTTATGTAATATAGGCAATTTATTCCTCAGGGGCAACAGGCACTTTATTTATAGATGAAAAAAATTAAATATAAAGTTGCTTGCTAGCAGCAACCTCTTCATTAGTTACAGATCTCTCTAATGTGGAATTATTTAGATGACTTACTTCTGCAGAGATTGTGCATATCTATTGATACTGGTGGATTGTATAAGTTTGAGTAGACGTTTTTATGATGGAAATGTTCTCAATTGGCAGTTTTGTCATTACTGGTGCATGCACTTTGTTTCATTGTTTACTGGAAAAATGTTCAAAACAAATTTAAAACACCCTCTAACAACTGTACTGTATTATACAAGGAATATAATTTAATACAGTCAGGAAGGTGTATCACACAACACATGTGTTTGGTGTGCAAAGGGCCTATCATCATTTGAAAACAGCCCAAAGTTAATCTTTATACTACCCAAATGTGTTTTCTTTGAAAGTGGATTTCAATGCTGTTTCAATGAATGTGAGTTTCAAGGGCAGAGTTTTAATGCTAAGTCTATTTTCATTGTAAGACTGCATTGCTTTGATCATCAGCAGATGTCTTAGTGTTTGTGCTGTAAAATACAAAATAAAACTTTCAAATGAAATCCAAATAATCGTAGAAGTAAAGCAGTATGCACATTGCAGTGTTTATGGTAAATGGGGCGAAATAGCCAAGTAATGGGACATTGGAATGGCTGCATGGGGTGGCTCCATTCGACCATGATTTTGTGAGGGGGAAGGATGGTAAACTCAAAGACAGCCCTGGCTCGGCTGAACTATACCTCTCAATTGTCCAGATTTTCACAGAATGAATAGCTTTTTCCTTCTTATTTTTGGTTTGTTCCACATAAAATTTGTCGTTTTCTGGCAAATCATTTAGAAATTAAGTCACTAAATAATGACAGAAATTGAGTTTCAGACTTCATAACCTTCAGAAAAATGCATGCTAAAGAAGCAAGACCTGTTGTTCTATCAACTAAGTTTATACAAGATCAGGCCTTGTCTAGATTTCCTGTGTTAACAGGTTGAGAGGTATGTGCAAATTGCTTTATAGAATTGGACATATCCAAACCTCTCAACTGTCCCTGATTTTGTCTCAAAATGTTGCTCTCCCTCTAATAATCCCTCTGCAAAAAACATGGAGGGTTTACAATTAATAAATAACTGTAATAATCAGAGTTATAGATTACCTTTACTTCAGAAATGCATGTAGATTCATTTATTTTGTCAGCTGCTCAAGCTAACAGTACTAATATTAAAAAGTGTCCCTTTGACTGCTCCCAGCTGTATTGTGTGGCTACTTTATATTTTTGAATCACATTTTTGGTCCATTTTTCACAAAATTGTGGTTTTCTGGCAAATTAGTGGTAAATCATTAAATATTGAAGTAAGAAAATAATGGCAGACATTTGAGTTTCAGATTTCATACCCTTCAGAAAGTTCATACTAATGCAAGACCTACTATTCTATTAGAAGGTTTATAAGAGCAATCTTTAAATATTGTCCTTATTTTTGGGCCTTTGGCCTGCTTCTGTGTATGGCTTTGTCCAGATTTCTTGCTCTGAGGATGAGAGGTTGACAAATGTGTCAGAGCCATCGCGGTCAGCCAGAGACATTTCAAGTTGTGACATACTTCTTGTACCCCACTCCCTCATGTAGTGACTCTGGATGTATCCAAGCAAGGCAAGGAGCAGTTATGCAGCATTAGTGTACAGAGTATCCCCCCATCCTAGGTAGACACAAGTACTACAGTGGCTTTTCATCTGTCCTTGCTTGATTTTGCAGAATGTTCTGGTTTTCTGTCATATTTTTATACTGTTGATTATGTTTCTTATTATTCAGAAAGTGCCAGTTGCTCTGTGTTTAAGTAGCAATGCATTCATGACCATCAGATAAGCTTGTCTGAGATTGTAAGATGCAAGTAAGCTTACTGTTAAAGAATTACTACCATTGAAAGCCTTTTTGTTGTTGCCATGCAGAGAATACCTACATAACTAGATAACGTATAAGCATTGAGTGCTGAAATGCATATGACAGTATTTATAATATTTGTCTTTTCAGCTTTTTCCTGGTTAGGAGTCACCACAGCGGAATTCTGGTCCGCTAATGATTGGCAGTCAATTTATTTTTTTATGGTGCCGAGTTGCCAGCCTGACGCCCACGCCCATTCACGCATGTCTTTCAAAGGCTACTCGACTGCAGGGAGGACATGTGTTTGTAATAACGGACAGAATAATAGTATTTTAAGAAGCTCATTACCTTTGTTGGAGACTTGCAGTCATCATTACAGGCTTTTCCCATAAATTAACAGAATGCCAGTCTATCATGTGTGGTCCATAACATGTGCAGTAATCCTTTAAGCAATTTATCTTGAGCTTATTTCTTGTTTGCTGTTCATTTTTTACTTTGATCATGTTTTCTCAATGAAACAAGTAGATAGCTGTTGTCAGGCAGCAGGTCTTTTTCTGAATAAGAAACATTTTTACAAGTGGGGGTATCACAGACATTGCTACTTTCAGCATGTTACTTAGTACTTTTATAAAGCTGAATATAATTTATAATTAGAACTGCAGTGCAAGGAGAAGTGGTTTGAGTTGAGTGCTGCTTGTTTTTCTTGTACTTTATTTTGACTGTCATTCCAGTAATGTAGTTAAAAAGTAATTTATTTTTTTCATGCCTCACAGCCTTTTTGTTTCCATCTAGATATTAAGTAAGCTGTCATGCAGCCAATGCATTGAAATATATTTTTTTCTTTTACAGTTCACATTATCTTGATTGGACTCTCATAATGACAGTTTGGCACCAAGGGCAGTGTATTTAATTAAAGTTCCAGTTTTTGTGGTTTTGAGCATAGCCCCTCCCCTTTCTAGTTGGCTGTACTCCTTCCTATTGGCCCCACCCATTCAGCTGTCTCCAGCAGCCCCCCTTTGATTTGAAGTCATCAGCCACCACTGAGTACAGGCTAACACAGAAGGTCTTTGGATAATGAAGTTCGCAGATGACTGCAAACTAGGAGCCATAATCGAAACTCCTATTGATGTGTGGACATCCTACATAAAGGCCTCACTGAGACAGAAGCCTGGTGTCAAAGCCATGACTCAATGCCAAAAAGTGCATTGTCATCCCCTTTTGTAAAAACTCTGTACCCATGAGCTACCATATAGGTGGTAGTCTACTTAACACCGAAAGTGTGATAACAGTCCTTGGGCCACAGGTGGACAGTAGTCTCTCCTTTGATAATCACATTGCCACAGTAGTCAGGAAATCCTTCTACATGGCACACCTCATCACAAAAGGTTTCTCATCCAGGAAAAAAAAGGTCATTGTTCCCCTCTACTCGTCATTCATTAGACCCATTATTGAGTACAATGCCCCTTTTAATATGTACCTCACAAGACATCTACAATAACTGGTAAAGCTGCAGAAATACCTCACAAAGAGAAGTACTGACCTCAAACAGATGGCCTGCACAGGCTGTCTCAGAAACTCCATCTTTACTCCTTTGCATATCGCCTACTCAGAGCTGATCTCTGCCTAACATACAAAGATATGTCAAACCCAGAACTGTTGGACATGCTCCACTTAAAGAAATCCCAATCCCTCCAAGCTACATGCTATAGGGGCCTAAACCTTGTCACCACAATAAACAGAACATACTGGAGGGATAGATTCCTGTCCCAGAGACTTCCCATACTCTGGAACAAACTACCTGTCTATATCAAACAAAGCTCCTCATTAGCAATCTTCAAGAAAAATATTGATGATTGGATGGGAAATAGGAAATTCAACCCGGGGATCATCTCTGTGGCTCTGCTCGACAGGTGTACAGGAAAGTAATTTTCCTGGGTGGCAAAAGCCAGGGTACCTTTTTGGTTAGGCATATATAGGCCCTAGGGCCAATAGCCTAGTACCTACCTATGAACCTATGAACAAGACAAGTCAAACAACAATACATCAAGCCTCTTAAAGCAGTGCTGGACTTGTTCAGCTGTTACTGTTTTGTAATTCATTTCATCACTTAATAACTCTAAAATTGCCCTCTTATAATCATCTGCTTTCATGATGACAATAGCCCCACCCTTATAGGCCTTCATGACACACAGATCTTTCTCTGGCCAAGTCGTGCAAAACTGTTTTCTCACTCTCTGAGAGATTACACTTCTCACTTCTCACTTGTGGCATTACATGAACTTCTAAACTGTCTTTCACATAGACTACCAAACACTTGCAAGGTGGAACACAAGGAAGGATTATAAGTATTTATCCCTCTAAATTCATTGTCAGAAACTGTGTTGACTGACAAACCATCAAATACATATTTTAAATTCAACTTCCTTAAATACAATGTAAAATCAACTATTAGGTTTGTTTGTCAACTTCATCAGCGAAACTTGGAATTCACTTCGAACTAACAGCTAACCTTACTCTTGAATCCTCTCTAACCCATTTCAAAAAAAGTCTCAGACAGTATTTTATAACACACTGGCTATGTCCCTGTTCCAATCCTAACTCCCTATTTACTTTCACATTCTATATAGTACTATATGCATTTTTGTTTTGCTCAAAACTATTAGTTGTTACCTACTATTTTTTTTTAAACAATGATACACTGTGAATCTTTCTAGTCTCTTGATGAGGTCAATGTTTAATATATGTTGTAAAACATGCTTTACTCTTTTTGTGAATTATTATCTGTATAACTGGAACTTTTCTTCCCGGGTCTCCACTTGAAAATGGACATGTATCCAGTTGGACTATCTTGGTCAACAAATGTAAAATAAATAAATAAAATAAAATAAATAACATCAGTCCTGTTAGATGGAATAAAGGAAAAACACGTTTGAGTACTGTCCTCATGTCTTCTTGTAAAGTGACACCACTTAAATTCAAAAAATCAATGCGGAAACTTAATTTTTCTTCTTATTCTTCACACAACTCTTGGTGGTGGTCTGAACATTGTTCGACCACCTCGGAGTCTTTTGGTTTCCTGACTTGTCCATCAAAAAAGGCCTATTGCTGTTAAAAGTAGAAAGAGAAGCAACAGGTGAAGCAGGGGCATTATTTTTGGACCACAGTCCTATTGGATTGACCTGAAAGTACAGAATATAAACTTGTTGGAATAGGAGTCACAGTAGCTTCACTAGTAACAATTACACCATTAGTCACAGCTGCAGATACAACATGCTCAGTTGTGACTTTAGCTTTATTCCATTTTATAACATTGGCACCATTATTTTTGTAGGCAAACAAGTCCCTTTTTAGTTTGCCTTGTTTTCTCAAAATAATGGAAGCCTTCTGCTGATCAACCTTTGCAGAAATACTTTGGTGTAATAACATCAAGACAGAAAAACTCTTACTTGCTTTAATTTTAGTCTCCAAATGTTCTTTCTCTTCTTTTAAACACACTAAATCATCTTTATAATGTGTAACAAGAAGTTATGTACTCACCATAACGTTCGATGTATATAGTCCATCTCGCCTCACATTCTTACCCGTGGCTTCGGAGCCAAATGTCGGCTCCGACTTGGCCATACTTTAGCTCGAAGTCTTACAATTGGCTGGGATTAGATGGTATCCCATGCTGCATTGCTCTCTATCCCTAGATCTAGTTTGCTGCGAGCATCAGCACTCACTCTCCATGCATAACAGCACCTAAGGAAGGAAGAACAAACCAAGAATGAAGGGAATTCTGAAAGCAGGCCTAACTTCTAGATCTTCAAGGATGGGGGGAAGGTGGGCGGGGTAAGTAAGAATGTGAGGTGAGATGGACTACATACATCGAACGTTATGGTGAGTACATAAATTCTTGATGTCATCTCGTCCAATCTTGCCTACATTCTTACCTGTGGGACAGCGTCCCCAGCACCTAAATCCTGGAAGGCTCAGTGGAATATACTCCTGAGCACTGTGGAACCAAAGGAAGACCTGCCTCTAGATACCACATCTAATTTGTAATGAATAACAAAAGTGAGAGGAGATGCCCAAGTAGCCACAGCACAAATATCATCCATAGACAATCTAGCCTGAAAAGCTGTAGACGTAGATACAGACCGGGTAGTGTGAGCCTTCACTCAGAATGGTAAATCTCTTCCCCTGAAGTATAAATGAAAGAAATACAACTGGAAATCCACCTAGACAACATGACTTTGGAAACAGGAGACCCAATTCTGTTTTCTGAAAATGAAACAAACAACTGATCAGATTTTCTGAGGTTCTTCGTTCTGTGCAAATAAAATTGCAATTGTCTGTGCACATCCAACTGATGAAATTTAAATTCTGCCTTGTTCGAGAACTGAGGAAAAAACACTGTAATTCAATGGATTGGTTAAGGTTACTAACTGACGCTACTTTGGGAAGAAAGGAAGGATTCGGTCTGAGAGAAACCCTGTCCTTATGAAAAATCAAAAAGGTGATTTAATTGATAAAGCTTGAAGCTCCAAAACACGTCTGGCTGACGTGATGGCTACCAAAAATATAGTCTTCCAAGTTAAGAATTTTAAATCACAAGTGGCTGCAGGCTCAAAGAGGGGTGAAGTAAGACCCTGTAGAACAAAGTTTAAGTCCCAAGGCATAACAGGTTCAGAGACAGGAGGACAAAGCAACAAAGTGCCTTTCAGGAAAGCCTTACAAAGTCTATGTGCCATTAGACTAGGTTTGTCTGTGATGTGAAAGGTAGAAATCACCACCAACTGGACTTTAATGGTTGCGGCAGCTGATCCCTGGTTGAAAAGCATAGAGAGGAACTCCAACACTGACGAGATTGGAGCTGTGTAAGGGTCAATCTGTTTGGCATGTGCCCAGATGGAAAATCTCTTCCATTTGCTGTAATAAATCTTCCTGGTCAAAGGCTTATGACAGGAAGATAAAAAATGAACCACATCCAGCGAAAAGTGGTGAAGCCTAACTAATGATGGAAGTGGAGTAGCCAAGCTGTCAACTGGAGGGTCTGAAGAGAGGGATGGAGCTGCCCTGACATATGAGTCAGTAAGTCTGGTTGTGGGTCAAGAATCCAAGGAGCGTCCATGAGATAGGGATGGAGAAAGGGGAACCAAATTTGACAAGGCCAGTGTGGAGCAATCAGAATAATTTTGCTTCCCAAGGTTTGCACTTTCTGAATAACCTTTGACAGCAAAGGAACTGGAGGGAAGGCATATAGTAGAGCAGATGGCCAGTAGTGGACTAGAGCATCCCTGGGTGACTCCTCCTGAGGGAGGGATAAGGGTAAAGTAGCTGCTGCATTTGGCATTGAGGGTGCTGGCAAGAAGGTCGCAGCAAGGCTGACCCCACCTGCGGAAAATCTGCTCCGCAACTTGACAGTTCAGGGACCACTCGTGAGGCATCAGAATAGCTCTGCTTAGCCTGTCTGCGATCACATTGGACTTCCCCAGAATGTGCGTTGCTACCAGAAAAGGTTGGGAAGACACTGCCCACTGCTACACTTGCATAGCCTCTCTACAAAGGGGATATGACTTGGTTCCTCCCTGTTTGTTCAGATACCATACCTCAAACCACATGGCACACAAGCAAGTCTAATGTTCCCCTCTAAATATGCTATTTTGAGTTGTAAAGAAACACATTTTGAAGCAAATAAAAAGTTTATGGAGGGGTTCTACCAAGGCATGTTTGTTACTGTTTATCAAGCATCCCAGTATATTATCTAGACCCATGGAGGGCCATATAGTTTTTCTGCAAAGGGAGGGAAGGAAATAGTGGATGTATTTTTTTGCTCATTATCCCTAGGAGCCAAATACCACATCTAAACCAAAGTGTGCACCTGTCGTTAAATTTTATTGGATATCAGTAGATTTCTATACAATATAGTGTATGTGAACACTGTTTGTCATGTCTGGTATCCTTATCATCTACATATAGTGTACATGCATTGATAAAGTGATGAACACTGAAGGTATTGTTTCAATGTAAGTCAGAATAGAACTACAGATGAAGACATATTGCATTCTGCAGAAAAGAGCTTGATAGGGATACAGCATGGTAAATTACCTGAGTAAGTGTACAGGATGAGATTATTTAAAACCATATAAAAAGTAGGCATGCAGTTCAGATACAAGAGCAGAGTAATGAGAAAGGCTTATTCAGTAAGTGAATTTTATAATCAATATACTATGTTCAGATACATAATATCCAAGTGACTCCAGCATAAAAGTTCTAATATTTATTTATTTATTTTATTTTTACATTTGTTAACAGGGTAGAGTCCGGCTGGGCAGGTAGCCAGTTTTCAGCAGAAACTCGGAGAGAATATCTCCATAACAAGAGTACAAAAAGATTACAAACATTTTTAAAAGATTTACAAGCAATATACAAAAAAAATTGACAGTTGCCAATAATCACAATTTACAAAAAAAGGGAATGTAAAACAGAAAACATTACATTTCCTAAGCCTTACTACAGACAGTAATATGAAACTCATTAGATATATAACTAAAAACCACTGTGGTATTTTCATTTGGTAAAAGTAAGACAAGATGATAGCAGAATAGAAAACATTTGATCAAAGGCATGAGAAATTAGCCTGGAGTATTACAGGAGCATAGCCATTCCCACCAGCAGAGCTCTTGTGAGTGTATAGCTTTAACTCCCAGTGGGTGTGGCTTCAGCCTTTAAAAATGAATTTATCACCTTGCAGTTCTAACAAACACTTATTAACAAAGGTCATATTTCAATACAATTGTGTTTGCCATCATATATGCTTCAAGATAAAATATTCTGATAACTTGTATGTAGCATGGTTTTGGATTTATTAATGCAAATATGAACAGGCAATATTTAACGCCTAGAGGAGCGTAGGGTGTAACTGCAGAAACACCTGGAGATGGCAATTGGCTGTAATGAGTTAAGGTATTCCTTTAGAAGTTTTTTGAAGCTATGTCAATCTGTGATTTTTAAGACATTCTGGGGCAAAAGGTTCAACTGTTTGGCTACTTTGAAGGAGAAGAGAGAGTCACCAAAGTAATTATGGGACTTTGTTACCTTGACTATAAGTTTATCGGATGATCTAAGGGTCCTGGGGTTGGTATTTAGTTGCACTAGGTTGGAGAGTGCAGGGCAGTTTTCAGGTTTGTGGATAACAGAGTGGGCAGTAGTGAGCTGATTGAGTGATAACAGATTGGGAAATTCAAGCCAGTGTAGTTTTTGAAGAGCAAGGCAATGATGGGTTATGTTGGGTATATTATCAGCAAATTTTGCTATTTTGTTATAGCAGGAATCAAGTAGATGTAAATCAGACTTGCACAGGTTTGTGAAAAGTTGAGAACAGCAGAGAAGAGTAGATAGGAGTTGGGATCTGGCTGTGGCTTGTCTGGGATTTTGAGTAAGGTAAGGTTTAGCCCTGTATAGTGCACCAAGTTTGATGTGAACTTTCTTAATTGTGAGTGATATGTGCTTATTGAATGTTAGGTTGTTGTCTATTTTAACACCAAGTAGTTTTGTTTGGTTAACTGGTTCTATTATAATGCCATTAGTGGAGTAGACAGAGAGAGGAGGTGGTTTTGCTTTGGATTTCCTGTTAGAGATCATTACTTTTGTTTTCTTTTGGGGCTTAGGAAGAGTTCTTGGGGAGTGGGAGCAGAGCAAATAAAAGCAGCATCACCAGCATATTGAATGATAGAAGCAGATTTAGCAGCAGTGTTTAGACTACTTGTGAATATAGTAAAAAGGAGAAGGCCAAGGACGGAACCCTGAGGAACCCCAACGGAGACTGAGAGCAGTATGGAGAGTGTATTACCCCATTTAGTTGCCCATTGTCGATTAGTCAGACAGCTAAAGAACCAGTTCAGAGCTGTAGAGTTGAAGGAGGCTAGAGTGCTGAGTAGTAGTTGGTGGGATACCGTATCAAAACCTTTGGACATATCAAGGAATATGGTAGAGACTAGTTGTCTATTGTTTTTGAGGAGGTTGATGTAGTTAGTGAAACTTATGAGGGCTGTGGAGGGACTGTGTTTTGGACGGAAGCCATGCTGTGAACTAGATAAGAGGTTATTTGTAGTGAGGTGGATACATTTCTCTAAGACTTTGGCTAGGGGTGAGAGAATGGCAATGGCCCAATAATTGGAGACAGCTTTAGATGGGCTCCCTTGTGGAGGGGGAATGATATCTGATATTTTCCATTGTATGGGGACATATTGTTCTGAGATGGACTGATTGATTAGGATAGATACAGAATAGGTGATGCAGCTTGCAGCAGTTTTTAAGAAGTCATTAGGGAGTTGGTCAGCTGCAAGATAGGTAGCTTTTAGTTTTGAAAGGAGTTTGATATAAGAGGTTTGTATGGGTTTAAAAGAGAAGTAGTTAGGTTTAGAGTTAGTAGGGATAGGCACTGTAAGGAATTGGTTAGATTTGCTGTTGTTTAAAAGTGAGATGTTAGTTGTGATAAAATGAGAGTTAAATTGGGATGCAAAACATTCAGTGGTATTTGTTGTAGATGGTGCAGTTGTAGAGGTTTTGCCAGGGTTGAGGAGGTAGTTAATGTTTTGCCAAAATGTTTGTGGGTTATGTGGTTTTATATATTGTATATATTCTATAATATAAAAGGTTAAACAATATAATTCCAAGGCATGGTGTCTTGCACTAGAGGTAAGTTGTGCTGGATGCCCTTTGCATATTGGACAGACTGGGGCAGTGATTTTTTTGCAGTGGGCTATACATAAAGTTTGAATGATTGAGTTTTATCTTGAATTTTTGGGAGAACCATCTTAACAATTTAGGACATGGCAGTAATGGCAGGTGGCTAGCTAAATGGATGTAAATCTTGGTAATGAAATGCACACTCATGCTTGTTTTTGTTTTTTACTCCTGTACTGTCATACATTAGTTCATTTAGTAATAATATTTCGACTAGTACTGAACTTACAAGTAGTAGTGTTGGTTAACTCTGTAGACGCCCCATGACTTTCATTTACTTCATTAAGAGCAGAGATAGCAGTGGCGGCTGGTGACTTCAAATCAAAAGGGGGCTGCAGGAGACAGCTGAATGAGTGGGACCAACTGGAATGGGTGTGGCCAACTAGAAAGAGGTGAAGGTAAGCTACAAACTGCAAAAACTGGGACTTTAATTAAATACACTGCCCTGCGTGGCAAACCTTCATTATGAGAGTACAATCAAGACAAAATGAATTGTAGAAGAAAAAAAATATTTCAATGCATTGGCCACATGACAGCTTTCTTAATATCTAGATGGAAAAAAAGGTTGTATAATTTATATTCAGCTTTATAAAAGTACCAAGTGATCCTGAAAGTAGCAATCTCTGTGATACCCCCACTTGTAAAAATGTTTCTTATCCAAAAAAGTCCTGCTGCCTGACAACTATCTACTTGTTTCATATGGAAAACATGATCAAAGTACAAAATGAACAGCAAAGAAGAAACAAGCTCAAGATAAATTGCTTAAATGATTACTGCACAAGTTATGTACCACACATGATGGATTGGCATTCTGTTTAGTTTACTGATAAAGCCTGCAAAGATGACTGCAAGTCTTCAACAAATGTAATGAGCTTCTGAAAATACTGTAATCCTGCCCTCTATTACAAATACTGTCATATGGATTTCAATACCTAAGGTTTATACGCTATCTGGTTATGTAAATATTCTCTCCATGGCAACAACAAAAAGGCTGTCAATGTTCGTAATTCTTTAACAGTATGCTTATTAAAGCTTACTTGCATCTTACAGTCTCAGACAAGCTTACCTGATGATCATTAAAGCATTGCTACTTAAACACAGAGCAACAGGCACTAAAACAACATGCATTTTCTGAATAATGAGAAGCCTAAATCAACAGTATAAAAATATGACAGAAAACCATGACATTCTGCAAAATTAAGGACAGATGAAAAGCCACTGTAGTACTTGTGTATACGTTGGATGGGGGAATACTCTGCACACTTACACTGCATAACTGCTCCTTGCCTTGCCTTGCTTGGACACATCCAGAGTCACTACCTGGGGGAGTGGGGTGCAACAAGTGTGTCACAATTTGAAATGTCTCTGGCTGATGGTGTTGGCCCTGACATATTTGTCAAACCTCTCAGCCTCACAGCAAGAAATCTGGAGAAAGCTATAAACAGAAGTGGGACAAACACCCCAAAATATGGACAATTTTTAAATATTGCTCTTATAAACTTAGAAAGATAACAGAATAGTAGGTCTTGCATTAATATGAATTTTCTGAAGGGTATGAAATCTGAAACTCAAATGTCTATCATTATTTTCTAATTTCAATCTTTAAAGATTTACCACTAATTTGCCACAAAAACACAATTTTATGAAAAACAGACCATAAATGTGATGCAAAAATATAAAATAGCCACACAATACAGCTGGATGCCTGTCAAAGAAGGGACACTTTTTAAAATATTAATACTGTTAACTTGAGCAGCTGACCAATATGAGAATCTAATGCATTTCTGAAATTAAAAGTAATTTTAACTCTGATCATTAGAATTATTCATTAATTGTAAACCCTCCACATTTTCTTCCAAATTTGCCATTTTGTGGAGGGATTATTAGGGAGAGAGCAACATTTTGAGCCAAAATCGGGGACAGTTGAGAGGTATGGATATACGTTATTCTATAAAGCAATTTATTTGTGCATACCTCTTAACCTCTTAACGCAGGAAATCTGGACAAGGCCAAATATATTGGGGGAACATGCAAACAGTACTAAAAATTGTTCTTTTATAAACTTAGTTGACAGAACAACAGGTCTTGCTTTAGCATGCATTTTTCTGAAGAGTATGAAGTCTGAAACTCAATGTCTGTCATTATTTAGTGACTTCATTCCTAAATGGTTTGCCAGAAAACCACAAATTTTATGAGGAGCAAACCAAAAATAAGAAGCAAAAATCTATTCATTCTGCAAAAATCTGGACACTTAAGAGGTATAGTTCAGCTGGGGCTGTCTGAGTTTGCCACCCTTCCCCTCTCACAAAATTATGGTCATATGGGGCCTCCCCCGTGCACCTATTCCAATGTCCCATTACTTGGCTATTTTGCCCCATTTACCATAAACACTGTAATGTGCATACGGCTTTACTTCTATGATGATGTGGATTTCATTTAAAAGTTTTTTTTACATTTTACAGCGCAAACACTAATATACATCTGCTAAACAAAGCAATGCAGACTCATAATGAAAATAGACTTAGCATTAAAACTTAAAGAGACAGCCAAAAAAGGGTGTAAGACTGGGATATATTTCATCTGATGATGCTTAAAAGAAATTTGGTGTGAATTGTGCTGACATTGCATGTTTTTATTGTTTGCTCAAATTACACAAACGTCTGTTGAATCCACCTGGACGCCCCATAGTATCAGGGACTAAATACTTTGCTCATAATATTGGATTTTTGTTACACCAGCTGTTACTACCTAAAGTGAGGTTGCTACCTACATATATTAAAGATGTCTTTGATTTTTTTGAAGAAAGTAATGTGGAAATTAATAGGAACATGTACTTTGTCACTATGGATGTGCAAAGTTTATATACAAATATTGCTCATACATCTGGTATTGAAGCTGTTATGTTTTTTATGGGTAAATATCCTGCCACAGAGTATATTTTGGAATTGTTAACTTTCTGCTTAGAAAAAAAGTTTTTTTGAATTTAATGGGGAAATTTATCAACAGAAACAAGGCACAGCTATGGGTGCAGCATTTGCCCCTGCATATGTCAACCTGAGTATGGGGTTATTTGAAGTGGAGTGTATATACAGATCATCATTTTATGTACAGCATATTAAATTCTATGCTCGGTTTATTGATGATCTAATTTTTCTGTGTGATGGGGGAGAAGAGAATGTGGATGAATTTGTTGAGTATATACAGTCCAATAGATTCAATCTGTCTTTTGATGACATACAGAGGGGAAAAATGTCCTTTCTGGATGCCAAATTGTATATTTCTGGGTCTAGAGGGTTACATACTAAAGTACATAGAAAATTTGATGGAATTAACCAATATCTAAAAGCCTCCAGTTGTCACCCCCCACATACTATTGAAGCCCTCCCTTATAGGGAAATGGTGTAGATTAGTAGTTTATGTAATTACCCTTTAGAACTTCAGGAGGAGATGCTGAGAACAAGCTTAATGTTTGAATCTAGGGGCTATAGTAGCTCAATTATTGACAGACCAGTTACCAAAATAAAAAAGAGAGAGAGAGAGAGATAGTTACCCTAGGTGCAAAAAAGTTGGTAATACATATGATGGAAGTCCGACTGATATTTATTTTGTGTCTACTTATAGTTGTTTTAGTGACATTCTAACAGGTCTGGTGAAATATTACTGGCAGTATATAGAATGTAATGGAGATTCTCAGTTATGGTTAACTGAGAAACTTAAAATTTCATTCAGGGTGGGGAAAAGTTTAAAAAACTTTTTAGTGAAAGGTAAATTTATTATGCCAAATGTTAATGTATATAATTTGAGATTTAACCTTTGCACCTATGTATGTAATAGATATAAGGCTTGTAAACATATTGTGAATAGTTTTGGGAATATTGGTGGACATAAATTTGCAGTGAACATTTTTTTCAAATGTGATACCACTTGTATAATCTATGCCCTTAAATGTCCATGTAATGAATTTTATATTGGTCAGTCTCAGAGAGCATTCAAAGTAAGACTTCTTGAGCATATAAGAGATATAGAAAACTTTAAAGAAACTAGTTCTGTGGCAGTTCATTTTCACCAAGCACATCAGGGTTTATTTGTGGGTTTACAAGGCACCATTTTAGAAAAAGTGGATGGTAATTGTGAATTTACTGACACTTATTTTAAGGTTAAACTTTTATATAAAGAAGCCATCTATATTCTTGTTTGATACCGTTATACCTAATAATATGAATTCTGAACTTAATTGGAGAGTACTCCTTTATGCTTGGGATTTTCTTGAATTGAATTTTTATTGAATAAATCGATTGTGCTATTTATATGGAGTGTTTTTAGGTGTGTTTTCTCCTTTGAAGGCATTCCAGCCGTGACATCAGAGAGTGAAGAGAGTGAATTAAATACTTTTGGATTCTACTGGGTTACTGGTTTTTTGGTTGTCTATATTATTTTATTTTATTTAGTTTTAGTTGTATATTATTTTAGCATTAAATGTTCTCTGCCCATGAAACTCACATACATTGAAACAGCATTGAAACCACATTCAAAGAAAATACATCTGTCCAGTGGCAGATAAAGATTAACTTTGGGCTGTTTTCAAATCATAGGCCTCTTGCACAGGAAACATACATGTGTTCATAGGTTCATAGGTTCATAGGTTGGTACTAGGCTATCGACCCTAGGGCCTATACAAGCGTAGCCATAACAATTCCATGGCTATTTCTTCCCACATTATTTACTTCCATGGACCCCTGTCTAGCAGGGTGACTGATGTGATCCCTGGGGTGAATTTCCTTTCTCCCATCCAATCATCAAGATTCCTTTTGAAGAGGTCCAAAGAGGCACTCTGCTTGACATGTATGGGCAGTCTATTCCAAAGTCTGGGGAGTCTCTGGGTCAGGCACCTATCCCTCCAGCATGTTTTGTTTATTGTGATGACAAGATTTAGATCCCTGGAGTGTGTGGCTCTGAGGCCACTGCGGTGGTGGTGCTGCGGTAGCGTTGTCACCTCACAGTTAGACGTTGCACGTTCAATTCTCAGTTAGAGCGTCTTCTGTGTGTCGACATGCATGAATGGGCGTTCCTTCGCTGAAGGTTGTGCATTAGGCCCTGCAAGCCAGCACATAAAACTCTACTGCCAATCATTAGCAGACCGGATTTCCGCTGTGGCGACCCCTAACCGGGAAAAGCCGAAAGACATACAGTACAGTGTATGGCTCTGAGGGATTGGGATTTCCACAAGTGTAGCATGTCGAACATCTCTGGGTTTGACATGGCCTTGTATGTTAAGCAGAGATCACCTCGGAGTAGACGATATGCGACAGTGTATAGCTGGAGTTTTTTAGGCGGTCAGCATTGGGCTTTTGCTTTAGGGCTGTGATTCTTTTAGTGAGGTATTTCTGCAGCCTTTCCAGTTGTTACAGATGTCTTGAGAGGTACATACCAAATGGGGCATTGTATTCTATAATGGGTCTAATGAGGGATGAGTACAGTGGGACAATGACTTCCTTTTTTCTGTATGAAAAGCCCTTAGTGATGAGGTGTGCCACATAGAAGGATTTCCTGACTCCTGTAGTGATGTAGTTATTGGAGGTGAGACCACTGTCAACCTGTGTCCCTAAGTCTCTTATCACACTTTCGGTGTTTAATGTACTGCCTCCTATGTGATAATTCACGGGTACATGTTTTTCCCAAAGGGGATAACTACACATTTCTTGGCATTGATCTTGAGCCCATGGCTCTGGCACCAAGCATCTGTTTCTGTAAGGCCCTTTTGTAGTGTATCCACATAATTTGGGGATTCAATAATGGCTCCCAGTTTGCAGTCATCTGCGAACTTTGTTAGCCAGAGTCCCTTAGTGTTGGCCTCTACTTCAGAGAAGTAGATGCCAAACAAGAGAGGTCCCAGGACTGAACCGTGAGGTACTCTACTTGTCACTTGTACAAAGCTGCATTTGCTACTTTTACAGTGTGGGTTCTGTCAGTAAGCCAGTTGGCAACTCATCCAGTGATGTAGGGATTAATGCCCAGCTTAATAAGTTTATCTATGATTCCAGAGTGGTGGATGGTGTCAAAGGCCTTGGCGAGGTCCAGATAGGCTGTGTGGACTGCCTTACCCTCATCCATGGCTCTGGAGACTGATTCGAAGAAGTCAATAAGGTTCAACCATTCAAGAGACAAGATCGGCCCTTCACGAACCCAAGCTGGGTGGAGTCCAGTGTTTTAAGGTTGCCAATATCTTTGTTTATAAGTTCCATGATAATATGTTCCATGGCCTTGCAGATCAGTCTCATCAGACTGATGGGGCAGTAGTTCCCGAGATCCAAGGAAGATCCCCCTTTGTGGAGTGGGATAACTGTAGCTGTGCGCCACTCAGTGGGCATGAAGCCTGAGGTGAGGGTATGATTAAACATGACACTTAGGTGAGGTGCCAGTTCATTCTGTAGTTCATGTAGTACACACCCAGGGATGTCATCTGGTCCCATGAATGCTGAATTCTTTGCTTTGGAGAGTGTGTTTTTTACCTGTGTGGCCATTAATACCGGAATTTGGCAATCTTCCAGTATTGAGATGGGCCATTTAGGGGGTGAGAAGGGGGTGAAGTTGGCACTGAATCGATCTGCCAGAATATTGGCAATATCCTTGGGATCAGTATATTTAATGCCATTCTGCTGTAGCTTAGAGCAGATCTGAGCATTGCCATTTAGATTATTGACATAGTTATAGAATGCTTTGTGGTTGTCTTTAGCATCTTTGGCAATTTTATTTTCGTAACTAGCTTTGGAGGATTTTATGAGGATCTCAGCTTCTTACTGAGGCCGGTAAGGGAGGTTTTGCATCCTAGGATTTTCCTCTTTTCTGCAACAGTTTTTTTTCTTTTGTTGTAAAGTTTGTTTATGGCTAGGGACCACCAGATTTGCTTCCTTTTTTGGAGGAGAGCAATTTGGCTCTATATGGGATGGCACAATACATGCATGAGTGGATGTGCTCGTACAGTGCCTTAGTGCAGGACTCAGCAGTCAAACTTTCAGTTCCCGTCTGCATTGGTCTCATGAAGTTTGTAATTTCTGACTTGAGTAGCATGAAGTTGGCCTTGGAGAAATTTTTTATGGAGGTTTCCTTATTGGGGGATGGGGGTGAGATGTGGATGTGAAGGGTGATTAGTTTATGGTCTGACCTGACCAAAGAGGGGGTGACCACAGGCATGGAGCATCGATTTCCCATGTTGGTAACGACCAGTTCTAGGATATTGCAGCCCCTATTGGGACTATGGATTAGTTGATCCAGGGCATTGGAATTTATGAATTCCAAGAACCGTTGAGCAAAGGTATTGGTGCACGAGTTTTCCCAGTTAATGGCAGGGTAGTTGAAATCACCTAGTATAATGGCGTTTGGTTGTATATTAATATTTTCCAGTATGTTTAGAAAGGTGTAGTGAGAATCTTGGGGCATGGTGGGGGATCTGTAGCAAGCTACAATTTGGATTGCAGTCTTACCTAATGTTAGTTGCACCTGGAGAATTTCAGATGCATTGTGTTGGGCAACTAACCTGGTGGTGTGAATATCCTTGGTGAATATGGACACTCCTACACCTTTAGTGTTTTGATCCTGGTTTGGTAGCCGGAAAGTGTGGTAAGAGTTCTAGCCTGGTATTGCAGGGGGTGCTGTCTGAAACCTTGAACCAGGTCCCAGTTTCTGCACAGATATCGATGTTCTCCATTTTTTGGAGTGCTTTGAGAGAGTGCATTTTGAGGTTTAGACTTCTAGCATTGAGTAGCATTACCTTCAGATTTTGCATGCTTGTACCTGTTATGGTGGTGGTTTTGTCCTTTGAACTTTGCCTAAAAAAGGCACTATAGGGGTGGCAAGAGCCTTAGCAAGTAACCTGAATCCCAGGGGTGACAGGTGCAGACCATCTCTGGCAAAGCATCATGGTCTGTCGATCATGTCGTCCCAGGCAGACAGATACTGGGTCCCCTTTGAATGACACCAGAAACTTAGCCAATTGTTGAAGTCAATCATTTTGTCCTTGTATTGTGGTATCATTCTGGACAAAGGTAGGATGCTACTCAGGGCTAAGGTCATACCTGCCTGGGCCACATGATCCGAGAGCTCTTTCATGTCTCTTTTCATGTAATCCAGGGAGGTACGTCTCAAGTCATTCACTCCAACATGGACAATGACAGAGTCATATTTGTACTTGTTGTGAAGTGACTTGAGTGCATGAGTTATGTGGCGGATCCTGGCACCTGACAGGCAGCTCACTGTAATTTTTTCCTTGTTCAGCCTGGTGAGTGGGACATCAGTGTGCCTGACTATAGAGTCACCTATGACTAAAGTGTTAGGTACGTTGTCTTGCCTTAGGGGCAGTTGCTGGGTGGCATACTGGTGTTGTGAACTATGTGACACTTTGGTTGTGATTGGTGTTTGTTTACCTTTCAGCTTTGGAGGTCCTTGTTGCTTGGGCAGGTTACAGTTAAGGGCCTCTGCATATGTGGATTTAGTGTTGCTATGTTTGGGTGTTGGTGGTATGAGTTTAGAAGGGCTATGTGTTGCTTGAGGTGTAGTGCGGGTGTTAACCTTCTCCTCTTGACTGTCTAGCACAATCTTGGGTGGAGAGAGCATTGCTTCCAGTTTGACTATGTAAGTACATCTTTCACAGGTTGTAGTGTTGGGTGGTAGGAGGAAAGGGTTGTTTGTGTACATGAGGCAATTGCTGCATTGCCCCAGTATGCCCAGATTCACCAGTTGGACAGGAGAAATCAACGAAAGCTGACCCTTGGACATGCCTAGTTTGGTGCTTTTTTTTTTTTTTTTAAGTACAGGAGCTGTTTTCCCTTACCTTAGCAGGGTACTTTGCAATTACAGGCTGTTTAGTGCCTTTGATTAATTTCTCCTTATTAGTAAGGAGAGTTGAGTGCTTGTATCAGTTTAAGGCTTCCTAGTGCTTTCCATCAGGTATTAGAGCAAGTGCTAGTACAGGGATGCTTAAAGGTAAGATGAAAAAAATGGTTTATCCTAAACACTGCAGTGTGCACTAGAGACATTAGATGTGAAAGTAGGTAACTTAAGTTTTACATGTCTAAAAAGTTAAGTTTTAGTGGAGAGTCACTATTTTTAAAACAGCAAGATAGATTGAAAGGGGGTGATCACTTTTGTATTCCGGTACTATGGAATACAATAGAATGGCCAATAAATTTGAATAGTTGAAGGGGAGTGATTTCACAAAATGATAATTTTGTGCTTACTCACACAGGCCAGTGAAAGCAGAGAGGAAATAAGATATATGGTAAAATTAACATAAGAGACAGGCAGCTAGAAAGACAGTGGTATTTAAGAACACAACAGTGACAGGTGGGGGGTGAGGAAAAATTCTGCCTGACTCACAAGAAAGAGAGCTGTTGTGTCTTTTGAAGTTTTAATATGCAGTTAAAAGCAGAATACAATCAAAACACAAGGTAAAGAAAACAAATCATAGCACTCAAAATATAAAAAGGCAATAAACCAATTCAAAATACAACAAATAAAAAGCAAACCAACCTTTCCCTCACAGCAAAGTGTAGCTGAGTCTGGGTGAGCCTTTCCAATAAAGCTCTGAAATGTTTTATTTTACCCCTTAAATAGAAGGTTTAGTTCCTAGCTCCATCCCCTCAGTTCACAAATGATTAACCTTAAGTGACCTCTTCTGTCTTATGTATGTGTCCTTAATTGATCAGTTCTAATTTCTGCCTGACTCACAAGAAACAGAGCTGTGGTGTCTTTTGAAGTTTTAATATACAGTTAAAAGCAGAACACAAGCAAAACACAAGGTAAAGAAAACAAATCACAGCACCTTCCTGATTGTATTACATTATATTCATTTTATAATACAGTACAGTTGTTACAGGGCATTTTAAATTTATTGTTTTGAACATTTTTCCAGTAAACAATGAAACATAACGACACAACTGCCCAGTTCAGAACATTTCCATCATAAACGTCTACTCAAACTTTTACAATCCACCAGTATCAGCAAATATGCACAATCTCTGCAGAAATAAAAGTCATCTAAATAATTCCACATTAAAGAGATCTGTAACTAATGAAGAAGTTGCTGCTAGCAAGCAACTTTATATTTCATTGTTTCATCTACATATAAAGTGTCTGTTGCCCTTGAGGAATAAATTGCCTATGTTACATTAAAAAAATGAAAAGCTAATAATATTGCAGTAGGAATGGATGGCAAACTGATAACAGGTTCATCGTTACTAGGTATCTCTGCCAAAGAAGACATTCTCAGGACTGCAGCATCCACCCCTTTAAAAGTACAATACAGTACAGCATCAGCAATGCATCTATATACTGTGGGAGTAGAACCCACAGCCTTCTGCATCAAAAGCAAGTTCACTACCTGCTGTGCTATTAACAATGCAGGCAGACTCAACATAAGCAGCACTAAACTTGTCTTTAAGCTCCATGCAAAATCACCTCAACACTCAACTGGATCTCTCAACTTTGAAGCACAAGAAATCTGGAAAAGCCAAAATTTAATGGGAGGGGGACAAAATCCCAAATACTAGGGACACATTTTAAATATTGCTTGTATTAGTTGATAGAATAAAATGCTGAGTTGCCACCATGCATTTCACTGCCAAGTCTTGAATCCAGAAGCCTGTGCACTACAGTCAGAGCAACATACCATTATGTCAAATCAGCTGTTTTTTGAAAGACAGGTAGACTAAAACTTAAATGGGTATCATTCAGTGAATTCAGTTCTCACCATAGCTCTTAACCTCTTCATACAAAACACCTAGACAAAGCCAATAATGGGGGAATACAGCCCCAAAAATAGGGACAATTTTCAAATATTGATCTTATAAACAGAAAATTACTAGAATAAAAGGTTTTGTGTTACCATGTACTTTCAGAATATGAAGTCTGAAATTCAAATGCCTGTCATTATTTAGTGAATTCAAAATCCAGAAAATCAGAACTTTCACCAGAATAAAAACATGAGGCAAAAAGTTCACAAGTGGTAGTGGGTAGGGAATTTAAGCTCTTGCTACCTGCTCCCAAGGTACCAAAGTAAAAAATAATGCAGACATACCACCATAGACACGATAAAATCTGTGATTTAATAAAACTTTTAAAAGACAAAACAAACAAAGAGAATGTAGGATAAGTGCTTTCGGTAAAACCTTCTTCAGATCCTTTATTCATTCCCTTCAAGGCAAAACTTCTAAAATGTGTTTGGCCAATCATGCTGTTCAGGTGTGGTTCCTCTTCAATGGCTAATGGAGACAGGTCCCTCTGGTGGTAGTTCTCCAAAGTTACAAGTAGCAGGAGTAAGTTCTGCTTATTCCCTCTACCTGCTTCTACTTTTTATGTCTATGCTCCGTTCTTTCAGAATGGGTATTAGAGGTACAATTACATTAAGGCCCAGTGGTTTATCTGCTCTCAGTTCCACTTGGTCTCTTCCACCTCTGTTTTGTTTGTCATGTCACCTCCCACTGGGCTTTCATTCAGCTTCATTAGAGCCATAAACTTGAAACTGTTATTTTTGTCCACCTAATATGCTGATGTTTTGTCTTAATGGGAGTGAATAAAGGATCTGAAGAAGGTTTTACCAAAAGTGCTTATTCTATGCTCTCTTCTTTTGTTTTGTCTTTTAAAAGTTTTATTAAATCACAGATTTTATCATGTCTATGGTGGTACATCTGCATTGTTTTTTACTTTGGATCTTTTTCGGCAAGACTACCTTCAGCAGTGTGCACTTATTTTTTGCTTCATTTGTGCTGAGTTGATTTACACACTGCACATAACACCACTGCTGTTCACTGCAGTTTCAGAAATAGGCAAAGTGTTCCTTTTGAGACTAATGGCTTCAAAAACAGTAACAAACCTTGTAACAGGTTTCACAAATCCACTTTTGGGCATTTATTTAAGTGCTACAGGCAGTTTACAACCTTTAAATATGCCTATAAATGAAGACTTTGATGCTGTTTACCGGGAAGTTGAGAATGCAGCATACAGACTAAAATGTCTTCAATGGCAACGGTTCCATATGGAAGCTTACCTACACCATCAAGGAATATCTCAGGCCCTACACATCAGATGCATGCCAAGCTATGGTAGCACTTTTCCTTCACTTTTGGATAAGTGGCAGGCAATAAATATAGAAACGAGCTTCAAAAACATGAAGCTTTTAATAAAGTTCTTCAAACCATACGAAGATGAAGTAGTGGAGTTAATTAAGCTGAAATAGGAAAAACTCGAGTGGATCAATTTATCTGAGTCTTGCTTTTCTAATCTAGATGCCTATGACAACAAATTAAAAAGTATTAAAAGCCGCAAACTAACTAGAGACTTCAATGATTATAAGAACGGCAATCTCTTTAACTGGCCAAAAGAAAGGAAGACTAATGGAAGGGAAACTGCATTAGATATTAATAAAAAAGCTAATGAAGGTAAGGTGAACCAAGCAGTTGAGAATACACTGGTAACAATGCCTGAACCTGGACATTTTTAAACAACTCTTGGTGTTAACTCCCTGACTTTAAGTCAGGAAGAACATGTTTCTAATAAAGAAAAGGGAACTGAAGCATCCACATCTAAAGAAGACATTTCTCATATGGAAACTACTTCAGTAGCCAAAAGACCCAAAGAAAAGGTCCAGCACTTACATATTTTACAAAATCTCCCTTTTTTACTACAGAGCAGCAACATACACGCACCATGATCAGACAGCAGGGAAAGGAAAAAACGCAAAGTGCTATAATTAAAGAAAATGGGACTGATTCCTTGGTCTTTAACATCTCTAAGAGTGCTCTGACAGAGACTCAGCTTTCAGTCTTAGAGAGGGGACTTTCCTTTATCCCCTCCATTAGATCACCACTAAATGAATTTGTGACAGACATGAAATGTTTTGTGAGGAATATCAGCCTCAAACACATTTTTGGCAACAATATGGAACAATTTAATCTTTATAAAAAAACAAGCACTTTTGTGCCACTGTACCATTCTATGGTGGATATGTTTATTCATCTTTGTGAAGAAGAGGTGGCAAGACATAGGTCACAATCTAAGAGTAATCAATTCCATAACTTGACCCAAAGTGAATACCAAGCACTCAAGGAGTTGATGGGGAGAAAAGATACTATCATTAAACCAGCAGACATGGGAGGTGTGATAGTGGTAATGGATTCTAAGTTCTATAGAACCAAGATGAGAGATTTATTAAGTGATAGGGGAACCTATCAAAAATTAAACAAGATAGATCTGCTGAGCTTAATTAATGGTGTGTCTGACACACTATATGATCTCCTTACGACTAGGAGTATTACAAAGGAGCTTTATGACTATTTCGATATAGACAATTCTGTAACACCAACCAATAGTGGACTGCCAAAAATACATAAGAACTTAGAGGATCCACCTATGCAGCCCACTGTTTTGGGAAGGGGCTGGCTGACTGAGCCGCTATCAGTGTTCTTGGAAGCTGAATTAAAGAAGGTCCTATCAAAGGCCACCACGGTTCTGAAGTACACAGCACACTTCCTAGGACACTTGTTTGAGAAAATTGAAATGAGAACCCAGGAAGAAGGGTTAATATTAGACACACTAGCTGTGCAAAGTCTTTTTATGGTTATCCCAAACAATTATGGAATTGAAGCTATCAGGAAATTTGTTGGCAGTGAAGTTTTGGATGTTAATCTCCTTTGTACTTTGTTAAAACTAGTATTGGTGAGCAACATCTTCCTACATGGCGACACTCATTATTGGCAAAAATGGGGGCTTGCCATGGGCACTGGCACAATGGGAGAAAAAATGGGATCTAGATGTATGTAACTTGTGGAAATATCTACATGAGATTTGTGGATGATGCCTTTCTCCTATGGAAAGGAGATGCCACTAGTCTACAGGAATTTGTCACGTTTCTCTCTCACACAACCAGTTTTTTTTTTTAGATTTAACTTAAAATTCTATGAAAGGGATATAGTTTCTTGATGTGAAACTTTTCTTGACCCCGGGTAAAGGGATAGAAACCATGATTTTCAGGAAACCTACATGGCAAAACCATTTATTACATCAGACCAGCATGCACCCAATGCACATCTTTCGGAATTTAATGGGAAATCAGGACACATATATCTCCAAATTATGTTCTAGGGATGACATCTTCTTAAAAGAAAAAGAAACTCTTGTGAACACCTTTAAGAGAAGAGGATATAAGGAAGAAGATACCAAAATGAGTAGAGAAAAAGCCATACAACTCAGAACTCAGAAGGGGTATCCCCTATAGTCTAATGGGAGGTGTGAAGGGACCAGAAAACCACAAGATAATAGACTTTCAGCTAATTTGAGGTACACGCTGAGTTACAGCATGGATAATGGATTCATTTGTAATACTGTCAGGAAGTTTTGGCCAGTCCTAACTTTGGATGAGAAATTACGAAACATAGTGGGGGATAAACCTAGCTTGCATTTTGCATGAAGAAGAATCTGAAGCACTTATTGTGTCAACATGATGGCCTTACCATTAGCAGATATAGTACATGGAGCCAACGTAAAGGTACCTGGAAATGTGTTTTTTTGCAAAGCCTGCCCTTTTATATGCAGACATAATATATTTGAACACCCAGTCTCCAAGAAGAGTTATTCCTTTCAAGGTTATGCCACATGTACCAAGAACATTGTATATTTAGCCATCTATGAGGCATGCTCTTCTTACTATGTAGGTAAAAGAAATAGGGCTCTTAAGGAATGGATGTTATGCCATCTATCAGACATAAGAAATCAAGTAGCTACAAATGCCCTTTATCGACATATTAGGGTGGAAGAAAATCACAGTTTCAAGTTTATGGCTCTAATGAAGCTGAACGAAAGCCCAAGGGGAGGTGACATGACAAACAGAATAGAGGTGGAAGAGACCAAGTGGACTATGGACTTGAGAGCAGATAAACCATTGGGCCTTAATGGAATGGTACCTCTAAAACCCATTCTGAAAGAACGGAGCACAAACATAAAAAGTAGAAACAGGAAGAGGGAATAAGCAGAACTTATTCCTGCTACTTGTAACTATGGAGGACTACCACCAGAGGGACTTGTGTCCATTAGCCAGGGAAGAGGAACCACACCTGAAAAGCATGATTGGTTGAACACTGGTTAAAAGTTTTGCCTTGATGGGAGTGAATAAAGGATCTGGAGAAGGTTTTAACAAAAGTGCTTATCCTACGTTCTCTTCGTTTGTTTTGTCTTTTAAAAGTGTTATTGAATCACAGATTTTATTGTGTCTATCGTGGTATGTCTGCATTGTTTTTTTACTTTGGTTCTTTTTTGAGAAGACTACCTTCAGCAGTGTGTACTTATATTTTGTTTCATTTGCTCCCAAAGTACAGGGTTTGAGTCCAGCCACCAGGTATATTTCCTGAGTTCTCTCTAGTCACCAGGACTGGGGCATTTTACACACACACCCTACATGAGTAGGAGTCCTTTCCATTGCAAAATGCTAGCCCAGCTCCATTCTATTGCTGCAAAGTCTGTGCATTCTTGCAGTAAAAGCCCTCAAGAGCAAGCTGCTACCCATCCTGCAGATGTTGCAGTCCAATCCCATTCCAGTCTATGCAGTTGCAACTGCATAGACTTCTGGGATCTCTGCTGTTGAATGCTGTCTTCCTAATCTGGACTGGTTCACCAGCAGTCTGGATACTGGGAAACACCGCGAGCACGCATGCGTGAAGTTCCAGGACTCACATTTGTTTTTATTTTATTTTATTTCTTTTTTACAGCTGGGGGGGCAGCAGTCCTGCAGTCCAATAGCACAAGCCACCCCTCCTATATAGTCTTGAAACTTTAATCTACTCTTGGTAATAGTTTGAAGATATTTCAGACTTGCCACCAATTCATTTATTGTATTTTTGGTGGTTTGGAAGTCAAGATTATCTTATGAATAGTTGCCATTTGCCATGATTTTACAGAACTGTTGGATGGCCTGAGAAGTAACATTTTTATTTAAGGTAAGCAGAACATGTTAAGTTTTAAATTGTGAGAGCTGCATTACTTTCTCTAATTCACCCACCCCGATCCTTTTGGGGCACCAAAAAGAGTGGCTCTTTAATTTCTCAGCCCATTAAGTAAATTTGACTTTAGATGTTCTTCTCAATCCTATATCATTTTCTCATATGGTATGCACTTGACAATCATATTGTGAATGCAATCCTCTTGGAGTGACTTCCACTAGCATCCATTTCATATCTTCCCACCCACTAGGTATACACAGTAGTACCTATAGTACTGACACCTTATTTCAGCTTACTTTTAAAACCACTTCCCCAGTTTCTAATAATGCCTTTCCAAAAGTGCAGAACAGTTCTTGTTAGCAAAAAATGCACAAACTGAAATTAGAAGCTGAGTTGAGGACCACTGTCCATACTTGCATAACTCATAAGATTTATTTATTTATTTGTTTGTTTATTTAATTAGCATTTGTTTACCAGGAAAACCCAAATGGGATGGCAAATATACCCCTGTTCATTTGAGGCCCATGGAGAAAAGTTCCAAAGATAGGTTATAAAATACATTTACAAATAGTTAAGGACAGGTCAGATCCATCCATCCATCCATACTTAACCCCCTTTTCCCATTTTGCACATGGGGTTGGTGTGTCACTTGAACAGTGACAATCATCTCGAGCCAAGGTTTATACTGCTGAGTGGCATAATACTACATAACTATAATAACTCTATAATAAGCATATAGCTAACATTGTTAGAAAAATCTAAGGATTAACATTTATGATTATTATGACCCAGGATAGGTAGTAAAAGAGTATCAAAAGTAATTATTAGGAAAGGGAAGGAAGAGTATCTAAGTCATGTAGGGAAAGCAAGAAAGGGTAACAAGGTATGAAGAAGAACTTGTGGGTTTCTGCTGATTATCTGCAATCACCGGAGAGGACTGAGGGCAGAGCAATGTGGCAGTAATTGTAAAAATATTCAAGTGGAGGTAGTGGAGAAGTGGAAAAGATATTAGAAGTTAGTGCCAGGACTTGAAGATATGTTCATTAAGAATAAGTTTGAATTTATGACGTTTGGGAATGGCTCTTAGGTGGCGAGGGATGGTATTCCAGATTTTCTGCAATGTAGTTGGCATACAGTGAGTCACCAGCAGAGTTTGTAGGTCTGGTGGTTTTGAGAAGAGATAGATTAGTAGATATTAAAGTTTAATGGGTGAACAGTAGTGCATCATATTTTGTAGGTCATTAGAGTTTTCAGGTTGCTTGGGAAAAGAATGTACAGGGATTAATTGACAATAGATAAGCTGGTTTGGAAGTTCTAACCATTTTATTTCTTTTAGGGCAAGCCAGTCATGGGAGTCTGATGGATGGTTAGTGGCAAATTTAGTTATTTTATTATAGCATCTGTTTAACTTATGTTTTAAGTTTGAATTTAGGTTAATAAAGATGGAGGATGCATATGGTAGTGATGGATGTAGGTAAATCGATACTATGTTTTTCTGGAGGTATTATTAAGGAAGTGTTTGAATCTATATAAGATTCCTAGTTTTTGATGAATATTTTACCACATGGGTTGCATGGTGGTCACAATTCAGGTTCTCTTCTATAATGACTCCAAGCTGTTTAGCTTGAAATAACTTCTAATGGAGCATTGTTTTTTGATGATATGGTAAAGGACTGCTTATGCTGCATAGTTTTTTTTAGTGGTTAAAAAGTATAACCTGAGTTTTATTGAGGTTGAGAAGTTGTGAGTTGGATAGCCAGATTTCAATAGAACAGCAGGAGTCTTGTGGGATTTTTTTTAAGTAAGGAGATGGAAGGAGCCGAGCAGATAAGGATAGAATCATCTGCATAATGAATGACCAAGGCATTTTTTGGAGGTAGTGTAAACTGAGTTAGTGTCAATGCTGAAGACTAGTCAACTAAGGATGGAGCCCTAGGAATATGTTTGTTGTCATTTGACAGCCTGAAATCTGCCAGAGCAGTGGTTATGAAACCATCATAGTACAGGCTGAAAGTTTTAAGGAGGCAAGTTCATTTATTAGCTTTCGATGAGACACACTCTCAAATGTTTTTGACAGATCTAGTTATTGACATCTGATAACAAGGAAAGAAGACTGTGTAGAAGCCAGTTTTCAGCAGAAGCCTGGAAAGAAAAGCTCCAAATTATTACAAAACATTTTAAAAACAATAATTTTACAGTCTTCAAAAATAAAAATAAAACATCTGTGGTTTAAGTAATTATAACAAATTAGACATAATATAAAAACATTGGTTAAAAATCGATACAAGGTATATGACAATCATTTAATATTTAAAGAAATTTTAGACAGTTTGTAGAGAAATTAAAGGGAAGTTAGTCTAATACAAATAGGGATCACAATATGAAGTGAGGAAAAAACACACCTCTGGTACATTTAGAGGGAAAGTCAGGGAAGAGAATTTGATAGCACTAAGGAAGTAAGTGAAGAAGGGAGAATAAGGAGGTGTAAGACTGAAAAGATACTTTTTCACATTTAGGGATAATGTTTATCCTGGATTTGAGCAAGAAAAGAGACATATTTTAGCTAGGAAGTCTTTCAGAGTGTTTTTGAAAGATGGGAGAGAAGGTATAGACCCAATGGATACAGGCAAAGAGTTCCAGGTTTAGAAGCCTTGCAAGAGTACAGAACATGCCTGGCAGATTCACTAGCTTTGGAGACAGGAGGCTTTGGATCTCTAGGAGATCTAGAATGACAGAGGAATAATATGACCGTTATTCCTTTTGGAATTTATATTGTTTGTAAAGTTAAGGATGGCAGTTGTAGTATTGCTTCAGGCTGAAACCATGTTGGGTGGCTGTGAAGAGATTATTAGTGGTTAAAGAGTTCATAAGCTGTGAGTTAATGCATTTCTTCATGATCTTAGGTAGTGGAGACAGCATTGCTGTGGGCTAATAGAACATTTTGTCGATGACCCATCTTTGCGAAGTGGAATAATATATAAAGTTTTCCAGAGAGTAGGGGTTATATATTCAGTTATGGATTGGTTCGTGAGTATCGTTATAGGATAGGATATGGTAAGATATTCAGCAGGAATGTTCTGTGCAGCAAGTGCAGAATGTTTAAGCAGTAACAGGTACTTTTTATGGTAGAGATGGGAGTGAGTTAAACAAGAAAAGGTGGTATTATGTTTATCTGGAATTACTGGGAGAGAGAGAGCGACAAGTGGAGTGGTATTAAAGTACAGATTTAATAAAGTGAGACTTGAACTAGTTTGCTGTAGAGTCAGAGGAATTAGTAATATTAGGCATTGGGGTGGTAGTGTGAACTGGTTGCAGTAGCTTGTTAACGGATTTTCAGAAGAGGTTATTGCAGTTTATTTCCTGTACGTTGAAATGGTAAGTTTGTTTATCTCTTTTTTTTTTCTGCCCTTGGTAAGATTACTTAAGTTGTATGAATTTATTGTGGGATGATTGCATTTTGTTTTGTTTCTGTATTTTCCATACCCTATCTCTTTGTAGCATAAAATGGTTTGTTGCCTTCTTAAGCCAGTGAGAAGGGTTACATTTAATTTGGTACTTATGTATTATCGCAACCACATTCCGAGCAGGACAAGTGGCTCTTTTCCAAGCGATCGGTTCCGAGATTGCACTCACCTTATTTTCTGCTCGACAAATGGATGGACCACAAATTTGGAGAGGACGTTACCATCCATGTCACTTGCACATAATTTCAGAGTTTGATCGATGAGATGATCAGAATTTTGTGTACTGCGTGGGGCTTTATGTGCTCCATGTAGTTGCACTTACAGGAAAATATCAACATTTTTGTTGGCTTTTAAAGGCATAAACAGTTAACAGACGGCGTCAGCAGGGCAGTAAACAGTGAGGGGTATCTGATAAAGTACTTTGCAGTGAAGTCAGTAAATAACATTTTACAATGTCAGAGTTCATATTCTTCAGGAAACGCATGCGAAAGCAACTCCTGTTATTGTCACAACAAGTTTGTACATGTTTTACAGCAGCTTAAGGAGACCTTAAAGGACTTAACAATTATAAACCATTTTCTTTAATTCTGTTGGTGTCAGTTGCTGTTTACAGCATGCAGATTTTATTGCCTAATGTGGGACACGACCATAACTTTCCTACGGGGTGCTTAACATTTGCGGAATTCTGACAGTTAATTTGCCTAATGGTATGTCTTGTAGTGTCAATCGGTACTTATGTGGTTGCGATAATATGTAAGTACCTTTCATTCTTTTATTCTGATAGGTGTTTGCTGATCTAATATAGTTGAGATGAAGAATTTGACAGAATCGGTTAGTGGTAGATATTTTATGGGAGAACAGTCACAATTTTTTAGGTTTCATTTAAAATATCCTTACTGAAAGTCATTAAGTTTCGAACACTATTATAGGTATTTATTTTGTTAATGCTGTTGTTTTACATGAGGGCAAAAGTGGGCATGTAGCCACTCAGGGTATGCAGTAGACTGAAGAAGCAATAGAGCTCTGGTTGCTTGTAAGTATACAGTCTAGGACTGATTACTTACCACTTTTTTATCTGTCCTTTTTGGTTTGTTAATGATTTTGGAGAAACTGTAGAGGTTGATTTGGTTTGGTGCATTTTTGGAGTTACATGTGATCCATTCAGTATTAAGATCACACAGTGTGACTACTTCTTTGGAAATGTTAGTGTTGAACTAACTTAAAATGTCCTCAACAACTGCAATATTGTTTCCAGGTTCAATGTAGAGAGCTGTCATTCAAACTCTTTTATGGCTTTTGAGTTTCAGTTCTGCATATGTAGTTCTGCTTTATTGAAGCTGGTAATCTTATTAAGCTATACAGGATTAGTCAGAAAGTGTTTTTGAATATAATGGCAAAATCTCCTGGTCTCTTGTTTGGTCTGTCAAGCCTGATGATGTTATAGCCTGAGGGGAGTATTTGCACATCAGTATTTTTTTTTTTTAACCAGGCTTTAATTTAGATAAAGATGTCTGGAGTTAAAAAGAAAAAGGCTACATCGAAATTTTGAATGTTATTGATAAGGCTTCTTTCATTTATGTTCAAGTAAAGAATGCAAGAGTGTCTGTTTAGAAAGAGAGGACAGGTGGACCTAGGGGTGACTGAAGGGACAGTGGGGGGGGGGTTGCTGATTATGATACGGGCCTGGGTTGGGATGTATGTCTCTGCAGATAGATAGTAAATTCAAAGTGGAGTAGGTATTAAATGGCCACTTTACTTTTTTGTTTTGCCTTACGTGGAGTTGGGTGGTGATAGAACTTATTGGGAAAAATGTGTTAGAGAGCTTCTTGGAGATGAGCCTTTGTAGGTATCTTTAAGGAAAGAAGCTTTGAGGATAGGACGTAATAGTTCATCTGATATGCTAGAGTAGAATAAGTTACCATAGATACTTACGGACATGTGATGTCTGGGACTGTTATTAAAATATGCCAAATTACAATGGGCTTGAGTTAGAAAAGTTAATAGAGACAGAGTGAGAAGTAAAAGAAAGTTGGGTATAGTCACATTTATCAATTTAAGAGGATGGGGCTGTATTGCATATGGAGGAGACAAACATATTAAAGTTTAAAGTTAAATAGGAGGTTTGTGAAAGGTGGGATTGGATTTGATTTGAATGTTATGGGGGTGAAGCTTAGTGAATATAAGGTTGGACTAGGTGGGGATGGGTGGTAATTGGGGTCAAGGTAGGTGAATGGAGTGGGTTGCACCAGGTACACAGGTAAAGCGATATAGAACGAAACTGTTTTCCCTGAAGCAAAGCTGAAGGTGAGTGCTTCTACACTTATGGTTTGCTGTTAATATATTTAGTGCTTTGGTAGAATTACTGACCTGTATTTTTGATGGGAACTTTAAGTAACTGCACAGGTGAGAAACTGCTGCAGTAAAGTGACTTTGCAGTTATGAAGTTACGTAGTAAAACAAAAATAAATGGGGAGTGTAAGTCAACACTTCCAAATGAACTTTCTCTAAAAGAGTTATCTAATTCAAGGGTAACATGAGTATTAATGTCCATGAGTCTAAGTAGTGAGGAAACATCCTGCTAGTCAATTAATTCCAGGAGAAACAATGGCAATCTTGATGTAGTTAAAAGTTCTCCTTTAATTTGTGACTTCAGGGGACTTGGCTGTAAGAAAGAAGAAAAGGGAGAGAGAGCTGTAAGGAAGGAGGAAGAGTTTCTATTATTAAACCTCTTTTTATATCTAGATTCTGACAATTATGCCCAAGTGAGCTATAGAATTTTCCTTTGTGAACTGTGTTGGGACAGTTGCTGCTAAACATTCCTGTTGAGAGGAGTATCAGTTGCCATCTTTCCCTGCTGTTGTGTTGTGAACCATTGCTATGGTTGTTCTCCAGTTTGGCAGCTTCCTGTTTTGGCAGGAATGATTTTACTATAAATGAAAGACTATTGCATAGTTACAAGAAAAGGAACCTTTTCACCTATCTGAGTTAACTAGCTTCTATGCACATATACGACACATTACTGGTATGTCTTGCGTTGTATTATTCTCTGCTGCAGTACAGTTCTGAATACTTAGTAATCTTACTGTGCTGACTGTTACTTGACTTTTGTTTCCTTTTAGTTATACTACTTCATGTTAAATTGCTTGCTGTTCTACAGTTGCCTGGATTTGTCTTTTTGTTTTTCACTTTTACTGTTCTTGATGTGTTTACAATTTCACTGTTGTTGCTGTTAACAGTATTTCTATGGAGTTGTACTTTGCAACTAAATCGTTGCCTGACATTAAGCAGATTTGCTTTTACATTGTTTGAAATTATGACTGTGTTTGTATGTTGTGTCTTTCGGCTTTTCCCGATTAGGGGTCACCACAGTGGAACTCCGGTCCGCTAATGATTGGTAGTTGATTTTTACATGCCGAGTTACCAGCCCTGATGCACAACCTTCAACGAAGGTACGCCCATTCACGCATGTCTCCACGCAGAAGATGCTCTAGCTGAGAATCGAACCGGACAGCGTCTTACTGTGAGGCGACAACGCTACCGCAGCACCACCATACTTTCAATATTCTCTGCTATGCGCTGATTTTTTTTTTAATTACTTTTTTGCACTTTTTGTGATTTTAATGGGTTATTTTCCATTTGACTGATATTAACTATTTGCTATATTGACCTATTATCACAATAGCACTTACACAGAACTCTGTAAAGCTTTTCAAGTGTTTCAACTGCATCCAGTGCAATCCAAGCTAAGATTAAAAAAAAGTCTTGATTTATTGTCCTTGTACTTGCTTTATACAATGATCATTACTGTTTTGAGCATGTTTAAAGCATGCATTTAATTCTGTGGCAAAAATAATAATTTCTGTTTATTGGATTTTCTGGTTTTGTTTGTTTCCAAATCAACACACAGAAGGGAGGATTAGACAGGGACTTATGACAGAAGGTGTTTTTACCTGGTCTATCTGAGTTGGAAAGCACTTCATGGAGCTCAAAGTGTGGCTTTTTATTTGTTAGAGGGCATAGGAGTGAATTTCAAACTTTTTTCTCTCCTATAAAGTAAGCAAGTTTGCAAGGCTCTGTGTTCAATCGCAGAGAACTCTGCAGTGCTTTCAAGTGTTTCAACTACATCCAGAGTTTATCCCTGACCTTACTCAAATGAGACCTTGATAATATTAGTTGGGAAATTGTAAATTTACCCCCTGGTCTGGTTACCTCATGGACAGAGGCCATCAGTAAGAAAATGTATTAACCTATCTGATAATTCCCCTACAAATCCTTATCTACCTTTCTACTAACATGCCTCTGCCCCACATAGATGCCCATGATACTTGAGACCCAAGTGGATAGCCGTATGTGACTAAGCATGTAAGGGCACTAGTGGTCATTAGCTGAGTAACGTCCTATGAACCTATGAGCAATCTTTTGTACCTAAACTGTTCTTGTTTATTATAGTTCTGGCGATGTTAGACCATTTCTTTTCCCCTTATCTATTACTAGATTTTTTGTGCTTGAATTCTGCTTGCTATCAAACCATTTTGGACTTTTAAAAAAGTCGTTTTCATTTTTTTTTTTTTAGTTAACGTTAACTTGTCAAGTTATTGCTATTATATTCAATACCTTTTCTGCTAGACTGCTCACATTTACCATAAGCTACCTCATCATCCGTATCTAGGTATTATATTAATATGTCATATATTACTTTTGTACCTTACAAACCAGATAATATACTGCAACTACCAGAAGCAACACTTAGTTTGAGCTTAGCACCTTCCACTAACCCTTTTCCTGTGAGTTCCAAATTTACTTGGTTAATTCAGTGATGTGTGAGCTAAATTAATTCTATTTTGCAGCAGATTTGCAAAATAATTAACTGGTTAAAACTGTTACTGTACTAGTCAAATAATTACCATTCTGTACATGGGGTTAGAGTGCCAGCAGTGTGACCATCACCTACAGCTAAAGTTCACACCACCAATAACATTCCTGAAATTTTCATTAATAAATTTTGTACCACTTAGCTTCATATGTTCATAGGTATTTAATACTGAGCCATGAGGCTTTTATATAGTCGAGCCTTACATTCCTGTTGTAGTTTATACCCTTTACATTTTACATACAAATAACCCTGAGATGGGCAGAAAATGTTGGGACATTAACTTGTTGCCCCTATTTATGAAGGACATGAGTGCTAAGCCAGGAATGAATTTGTGGTTTCCCATTCATTTATCCAAATTATATTTAAATAGAGGAATAGAAGTATTGTGATTTGTGTACTTTAGAAGATGGTTTCATAGAAGATGTATCTCTGTGATAAATATGTATCCCTCTACATGTTCTGCTTTTGTTGCAAAGTAAATTAAGATTGAGTAGTTATTCACTGCACCACTGGACTTGTGAATGTGTAATAGGTCTGCAAGGACAGGGTGTGCTAGGGCCCAATACATAAGGCAAAGGTCACTTCGCAGTAGGTGTTATAATACCTGGAGCAGGGGTAAGGCTTTCAGATGTTGTAAGAAGTGTTTGGGTAGGTACATGCTGAATGAGGCATTACATTCAATGATCATTTTAATGAGAACTGAGTAGAGTAGAATGATTACATCTCTGAACCTGGACACCATACATTTAGATATTAGCTGTGCAATGAAGAAGGATTTCCTTACAATACTGGAAATGTGGTGATCAAAGGGTAGTTCATTGTCAACATAGGTTCCCAAATTTCTGACTGCTTGATCAACTTTCAGGGCTGGCTTGTTAACATGATAGTTAAAAGGGAAGTCATGTTTGTTAAAGGGTACAGCTATACATATTTCTTTGCATTTAGCTTAATCGATGGTTTTGAAACCAGCTATTTATTTGCAAAAGTCTCTCTTGGTGGATTTTGGTGTCCTCTCGAGAGTTTATGATGGCGCTAAGTTTGCAGGTGTGTGCAAACTGAGACAGCCATAAAACATTAATATTTGCTTTGATGCCTGAGGACTACATGCCAAACAGGAATGGCCCAAGGATTGAACCTAGGAGTACACTGCTAGTGACCACTCTTATGGAGAAGATAGCACCACTTTCCCTAACTTCCTGGGTTCCATTTGTGAGACAATTTACTATCCAGTGAGTTACATTGGAATTTATATTTACCTGGGAAGAGTTATCTATGATGCCTGAGGGAAGGATGGTGCTGAATGCCTTTATATGCAGTGTGCACTGATAGTCCCACATTCAATACTTCAGTAACTTTCTCAAAGAAGTCACTCAGGTTAACTAGGCTAGATCTGCTCTTGATAAATCTTAACTAGCTATGGTCTAGAGTTTGTAGGTTACCAATGTTACCAATGTCCTTTTTCATTAGTTCCATAACTACCCTTTCCATAGCCTTACCGATGATGCTTGTCTGTTGGAAATACAGGCTTTTAAATACAAAGATCATAAATAGCTAGAACAGACAATATTCCAGGAACAAGCATTCTGAAATTGCTGTACTGTTAAGGGGATTAACAATCGCTGCATTAAACACTCAGTACCTAACTAATTCTAACATTATCATGTTAAGCAATTAGCTTCAGGCTGTATATTTCTACCTAGAAATCCTGATTATTAACAACTGTATCTCCTGCCAGTCCTTTTCATTGTTAAAATTTAACATACTTTTACAAATCCCTGCATTTACTAGGAGCCAAATTTAAATCTACCAAATGACTATCACCCTGGAGATGCAAAATAATCTTACCTCTCACCCAGTCAGTGTGTTGGCAACAGACATTTAAACATAACGTAGTAACTGCCTAAAATTTGTTGATAATATATTTATATTACACTTGTTCACTAGAAAAGTCTGGCTGGACACAAAGGCCATTTTCATCAAAGGCAAAAGGAGAAAAGCTTCAATACATACAGTAGTTATGCAATATCAATGTCAAGTGGAATATAATTAAAATAAATTTTACAATGTCGAAATAGATAAGATAGTAACTAAACATACAGGAGTAAGGCTTTTTATACTAATTAAATTCTATACTGATATAGTTAAATAACTATGCAGTAAGGCAGATGTTACACTAAAGAGTACTGAGTTATTTACAAAAGGTTGTTTAAATTATGAAATATAAATGAAATGAGTGGCAACAGAGGTAAGAGAGGCGCAGGTAGTAGGTGGTCTGGATAAAGACAATGTCATAGTTTTTAACAGAGTATAGGAAAGTAGAGGTATGTGTGGTAAAAGAAGAGGAGGAAAGCAGAGATTTTATATTTATCCAGGAGATGTACAGCTACAGAGCTAGAATGTTGACAGGTATGTTCTTAGATGTGTTTTAAATGCCTCTTGGTTTTCAAGAAGCCTGAGAGCACTTGGGGGGCACTCTAGAGGGTAGCTACAGAGTTTGAGTATAAGGAGGCTCCTGATGCATTATGGTCTTTAGTGACAGACAGAAGTTTGTCTTTACAGCAAAGACTTTTGGTAGTGTGGTAGTGTTGAGGCATGCCTTTTAGTGAGGATTCTTATCAGGGTAGTGTATTATTATGAATTAGCAGCCGCTGACAATAGTGGAGTTGATGTGAGAGTTCATTCCAACTTAGTAATCTAAGGGGTGGACAGTGATGAGTTTTAAAGGGACAGTTTCTGGTAAAGTGAGCTATTTCCTTGTAGCATTGTAACCACAGCTATTGTACTTATCCAACTCTAACTAAGACAGATGCACCTACTTACTTAGTCTGAGGGCACATTTGTACTTCCACACCAGTTTTTGGTTCAAAGTATTAACATTTCTGCACAAAGATTTAGCCATGAGTAAGAACTATTTGTATGTACTCCTTGAACAGCCACCAACCTGGCTAACAACTGGAAAAACAATGCTTCTACTTAAGGCTGAATCTGCAAGCTACCCTAAATCTATAGACCAATAACTTGCCTTCAAACGACATATAAACTGTACACGGGAATTGATGCCAACACAGTTTATAGTCATTTAGAAGAAAACTCAATCATGGCAATAGTACAAAATGGTAATAAAAGAAAATCATATGAAACAAAGGATCAGTTGTTGTTAAATAAAGTCATTGCTGAGAACTGTAAAAAGGGGAAGAATCAAAGTATAGCATGGATTGACTATAAAAAAGCATTTGAGAGTATCCCATATTCATGGATAAAAGAATGCTTAAAAGTGTATAAGATACACCTTACACTGATCAGCTAATTTGCAGTGACCATGAAACAGTGGCAAACCACTTTGGAATTAAGCTATGATAAAGGACAAATTATTATTCTTGGGATAAATATTCAAAGGGGAAATTTCCAGTGTGACTCACTGTCACCGCTGTTATTCTGTCTTGCCCTTAACCCATTAAGCTGTCTACTTAACAGCTTAGGCCATGGCTATAATTTGACTCCTAGAAAACAGAGAAGTGTAAGGACTTCACATCTTCTCCTTGTTAATGATTTAAAACTGTATAGTTCATCATATGAGGAACTGAAAACCCACCTGCAAGTTGTCAAAACTTTTTCAGATGACATAATAATATCATTTGGCCTTGATAAATGTGCAAAAGCAACCTTTAAAGCAGGAAAACTGCAACAGCAAGAAAATATCAGCTTGGGACAGGAATGTGATATAAAGGGACTTGAGCATGAGGGAGTGTATAAATATTTGGGAAGTGATGAAGGATCAACAATAAAACATGAACAAATGCGAACAAAACTTAGTAAGGAATACTTTAGAAGACTTAAATTAATCCTGAAAACAGTGTTGACATCTAGGAACAAAATTCAAGGTATAAACCAATTTGTGCTTCCTATCATAACTTAGTGTTAGAGTGATTGAGTGGCCTAAAAATGTGTTGGATAGAGTAGGAAGGAAAACAAGAAGGAAGCTTCATAATCAACAAATGATTTATAAAAATCAGTGCACACCAAGATTATATATTCCCAGTTCCAACAGAGGGATGGGCCTCCTTGAGATTGATTACATGCATAGATCTGCAATTCTGGGACTGCAGCCATATCTGATGACCTCACAATATCCAAATGTAGTGAAAGTTTTGAAATATGTGGAGAATAAATCTAAAATTACTTCTGCTTAGTCTAGCAGAAGCATATCAGCATCAAGCAGGAATGGAAATCAAACCAGAAGCAGAGAAAAATCAGGCAGCAAATGAACTTGCCAAAAAAACAAAAGAAAGAATATAAGGTGAAAGACCAGATGAGAAGGCAAGAAATGCGGAAAATACATAAATATAGTTGCAAGTATAGAAAACTTATGGAAGAACCTCATGTTGATCAGGAAAGAATGCAGGAATGGTTAAGGAAAGGTGAATTCAAACCAAGAGATGGAAGATTAAAATTGGTGGCACAAGATAGTAACAGACAATTGTAGGTTTTGTAAAACAGAATTTTAAACAGTTACATACCTCTTTGCTGGTTGTGACATACTAATGGCAGAAGGACTGCATACTGAAAGACTGTTGCACTGGGGACTTGTACAAACATTATGCTACTGAAGTGGCTGAAAAACACTGGAAACATGACCCACAAAGCATCATAGAAAGTGATGAAGTCTACATGTCATGGGATCACCCATTACCAGTAGTTCAAAAAAGATGGATGCTAGAAAACTGGATATAGTGGTCTATGAAAAGACAAAATTATCATCCACCATTGAAATCACCACACCCAGTGACTACAGTGTCTTGGGTAGAGAGAGGCACAAAGTCATAAAATATCAGGACTTGCAGGCAGAAATGAGGCATCGTGGAAGAAATATACCCAGACAGTTCCAATAGTAGTAGGAGCAGCGGGTCTTATAAGAAATAATCTACAAGCGTATTTAGATATGTTACCAATACATGTAACTCCGTACGAATTGCAGAAGGAGCCATTACTGGGCACATTGTGGGTGTTGCACAGAGCACTTCTGGCTGACAAAGATTGAAATTATACTAATTTCATGAACTTGTATCATACTTTGACTTAGGAATGGGGTCCATTCCTGTCATGGTATTAGAAATGTAAAAGATTTGGAGAAATTAACAAAGTCAGTAAATCGGTAAGCACTTATATCATTACATTTACTTTTACTGTGGCAGTCCATAAATCCTTGTCTAAGCCTGCTTGACACAAACATTCAGACATCTGTAGACAAACTTATGCCTACATCTTTACATCCTACTACATAAAATCCCCATGACTCCAAACCTAAGCCCGTTACATCCTGAAGACCTACTTCTAATTCTAATCTCCTGGTTATAGGTTATTCCTGCATAAGACATATTAACACAACTCCTACAAGACTGAATAAGAAGAAAGTTCCAGTCAGTTGTCTGACTGTTTGACAGTTTACTGTGGCAGTCCATAAATCCTTGTCTAAGCCTGCTTGACACAAACATTCAGACATCTGTAGACAAACTTATGCCTACATCTTTACATCCTACTACATAAAATCCCCATGACTCCAAACCTAAGCCCGTTACATCCTGAAGACCTACTTCTAATTCTAATCTCCTGGTTATAGGTTATTCCTGCATAAGACATATTAACACAACTCCTACAAGACTGAATAAGAAGAAAGTTCCAGTCAGTTGTCTGACACTTAAAAAAATTATATTGCAAGAAGCCTCAGGGCCGGGGTCTATATTAAAATGTCGACAGCTCACAATGTCGACTCTGAAATGTTGGACACCAAAATGTAGAACTACGAAAATACAGAAAGGCCATATAACCGATTTCTTTCCAATGGAAAGAAATCGGTTGGCCAAACAACAACGGCACACATAAACAACTATATTTACCCCAACATGAGGGGCTGTGCCCCCCACACCCCCCTAACTAAATATTCTAACTCTGAGACTCCACTACACTCAGGGAAAGGGCAGGTGTCAGAGAACAGCCAACCTATTTATATGGCCGTTCGCTGTTTTAGTAGTTCGACATTTAGTGTCGAACATTTCAGAGTCGACATTGTGAGCTGTCGACATTTTAATATAGACCCTCAGGGCCCATCATCCTCTTAAATATGAGTATAATTTTGCAGTCTACCGTGGTGATTTATTATGAGATGCAATGAGGCACAATTGTTCTTGGCATCTATATGTCAAAGAAAGGTAAACTACCACTGTTAAGCAGTATTCTTGCCTCCCTAAGAATGCTGTCTTAATACAATGGTAAAATAACAAGTGATAATAATTTTCTTGCTATTTTCATTTTAGGAGGAATCCATAGGGGGTGTCAACTAGAGACCTGCCTGATTTGTGACAGGTGGCCTGCATATCTCATCTTGTAGCATTCACTTTCAAATGAGAAGTTTTGCTTACCTAATAATGCCATTTAGACAATGTTCAGCTCATAAGCAGACTACCCCCGGAGGAAATTTCAATTAGAACAACACCAGTATGATTTGCTCAGAGCTAGAAGCAACATAATGTCACAGCTTCAGGATTACATCACCCGTGAAGATACACACAAACACACACACACACACACACACACACACACACACACACACACACACACACACACACACATTTTTATATGTATATATCTGGGATCACTACATAATCTCGAAAGTTTGAAATACTGAATTTCAAACTTTCGAGACTATATGACTGAAACTCCTAATTACTGAAAGACCAGAAGCACGAATTTCAAAATCCTGATCATCGGGAGTTTGACATTCACGCTTTTGGAGTTGCAGTATGGTGGAAGGTCAGGTAAGTGACAGAGGCACAGCAAAATGATAGGCATAGTTTTTATTCAAACTAAAGGGGTGGCGAAAGCCACATAACTATGGGCTAGACTTAAATGCCCTTGGGCAGATAGCCTAGTATGAACCTATGAACCTAAGTATCTATGTTTAAATGTGTTGGTTAGGGTTTAGTGTGTAAGTGTGTGTTGTGACTGTGATATGTGTGTGTGAGGGGAATGTAGGTGTGTGGTGGTGTTTCGTGTGTTTGTGTATGTAGTGTGACCTTGGAGTTAGAATATTTAAGTGGGGGTGTGTGGGGGGGCTTGCCCCCCCACATGCAGGGTACAGGGGGGCTTGCCACCCTGCTTGTCTGTAGTTTAAGTTTGTGTGTTTGTGTTCTGGGAGACAGTGTGTGTATGTGTATGTGCGTGGTGTATGTTGAGTGTAGTTTTCGGTAGTTTGAATTTTGCAGTTTTGATGTTTCGGTATTTTAGTGTTTCGTGTATTTGGTCTCGGGATTTTGGGCATCTGTAGTTTGGGGTTTTGGGATTTAGTAGTGGTTCCATTTATATATAGTTATATATATATATATATATATAAGCCTAACAAGTCTTTAAACTCACTACATTTCGATCAAGACATGATCAAACTCAAATGGCAGAAAAAACAAAAATCGATCCAGAAATGATAACAGAAAGTAACAGACAGTGATTTTACAGGGGTAAGCCCATCCCGCACTCCCTATCTGAAAGAAAGCATCTACATACCCCCTGGTATCTATATATACCAAGTGTGAGATCACACTCCAGTGGGGAAAGGATATATTCAGTGATCCCCACTGTACAGTGACCTCAAGATGAAAAAGTCAGTATGTTCTATCATCTATACTGATTTTCCACTCATCACTGCAAAGCAAAGTTGACGAAACATTCTGTATCTATATATAAATATACATATATCTATATATATGTACCTATATCTATATACATGTATATATATATATGTATACACACACACACACACACACACACACACACACACACACACACACACACACACACACACACACACACACACACACACACACACACACACATATATATCTACAAAAACTCCAGCTTTACTCCATAGCATATTGCCTACTCTGAGATGATCTCTGCCTAACATATAAAGCTATGTCAAACCCAGAGCTGTTGGGCATGCTACACCTAAAGAAATCCCAATCCCTCCGAGCTACACACTCTAGGGACCTAAACCTTGTCAACACAATAAACAGAATACGCTAGAGGGATAGATTCCTGTCCCGGAGACTTCCTATACTCTGGAACAAGCTACCTATCTATGTCAAGCAAAGTTCTTCATTAGCACTCTTCAAGAAAAATCCTGATGAGTGGATGGGAAATAGGAAATACACCCCGGGGATCACTTCTGTGTCTCTGCTCGACAGTGGCACAGGAAAATAACTTTCTTGGGTGGCGTAAGCCATGGAATCTTGCTGGCTAGGCTTACATAGGACCTTGGGCTGATAGCCTAGTACCTACCTATGAACCTATACAAATATATGCGAGAGATGCAACTATATAGCCAAACTGGAGGCTGAGCTCTCTCAATTCAGTACTGGCAAGACCAGTCAGGAGGAGAAGGTAACCACGCACACCACAAACCCAGTCTCACATAGAACTATCACAGCTGCAAACCAAACACATAAACACACAAAAACATACTCGGAGGTGCTGATTAAAAATCTACCAAAACAACAGAGGCCTCCAAAGCAGACACCCAAGCAACCACCACCTCAAGACATAGCAAATGCAACACATAGTTCACAAAGTCAGTGTGCTAAACAGTCACAGCCCTTAAGGCCAGACAACATGCCAGACACACTTGTAATAGGTGACTCCATAGTCAGGCACACTGACGTCCCGCTCACCAGACTAAACAAGGAGAGGGTCACAGTAAGCTGCCTGTCGGGAGCTAGAATCCGCCACATAACACAAGCACTCAGGTCACTCCACAGCAAGTACAAATATGACTCGGTCATTGTACATGCCGGTGTGAACGACCTGAGACGTACCTCCCTGGACTACATGAAAAGAGACATAGAGGAGCTCTCTGATTATGTAGCCCAGGCCGGTATGACCCTGACCCTGAGCAGCATCTTACCCTCACCAAGAATGATGCCACAGTACAAAGACAAAATGATCAGTTTTAACAATTGGCTTAATTACTGGTGTCATTCTAAGGGGATCCAGTGTCTGCCTGCTTGGGATGACATGCTTGACAAGCCACGCTGCTTCGCAAGGGATGGTTTACACCTGTCACCCCTGGGCTTCCGGATATTGGCCAAGGCTCTTGCCACCCCCATAGTGCCTTTTTAGGCAAGGCTCAAATGACAAACCTACCTCCCTAGAAAACACAAGTGGAAAAAAAATAAGGGTAATGCTGCTCAATGCCAGAAGTCTAAACCTCAAGATGCACACCCTCGAAGCCCTCCTCAGTATGGAGAACATCGATGTCTGTGCAGTGACTGAAACCTAGTTAAAGGCTCCTGAGAGCACCCCAGCACTATCAGGTTTTACCTCATATCATGCTTTTCGGCCCCAAAACTTGGACAGAACCACAAAAGGAGGGGGAGTATCCATTTTCATCAAAGATACCCACACCTCCAGGTTAGTGGCAATGCACGAAGCATCGGAGACTATCCAGGTGCAGCTAACCATAGGCAAAACTGCCTTACAGTTTATAGCGTGCTACAGACCACCCTCTCTAACTCTGGAATCCCACACAGCCTTCCTGAAGACACTGTAGAGTATGAATGTCTCTCCAAATACCATCATTTTGGGAGACTTCAACTACCCAAACATAGACTGGGAACATTACTCAAGCCCCAACACCCTAGCCCAAAGGTTCTTAGAATTCATAAACTCAAATGCAATGGAACAACTAGTCACCATTCCCACAAGAGGAGAAAATATACTAGACCTGATCATCACAAACATGGGGACAAAATGCTCCACACCGGAAGTACATCCCTCTTTGGTAAGATCAGACCATAAATTAATCTCACTGGAAATCCACATCCCGCCCCCACCCCCTGCACAAAAGACCACAGTGAAGAACTTCTCAAAAGCAAACTTCACACTTCTTAAGACTGAAGTGGAATCTTTCAAGGCCCCTGGACCAGTGGAAACCACAACCCACACTGCTGAATCCTTTGCAAATGCCTTCTATGGGCACCTTCAAGAATGCATGGATCATGCAATCCCAAATAAAACCAAGACCCATTGACTCAAAGGCAGGCGACCGGTCTGGTGGACCCCAGCCATAAACAAACTTTACAACAGGAGGAGGAAGCTACTACACGACAGAGCAAAATCCCTAAAAGGAAAGGCATCTCTGATCAGTACTAGCAAAAAACTACGATCACTCATAAAATCATCCAAGGCCAACTTTGAGAGAAAAATCGCAAATGACACAAAAGACAATCACAAGGCCTTCTTTAGCTATGTTAGAAACCTGGGTGGAAACTCCCAGATATGCTCAGAGTTAGTCCAAAATGACACAAAATACACTGAACCCACTGACATTGCCAACATTCTGGCAGACAGGTTCAGTGCAAATTTCTCCCCCCCCACCCAAAAGGAGAAATAACTATCCCAGCAGAGTGTAGCCTCCCAAACATCTCAGATGCCCAGGTGAGAGCCGCCCTCTCTAAAGCTAAAAATACAGCATCAATGGGACCGGATGGTGTCCCGGGCTGTGTGCTACGTGAACTCCAAGAGGAACTAAATCCACACATAAGGCTGCTGTTTAATCTTAGCCTTACCACAGGATACGTACGCAAAGAGTGGTGTACGGCAACAGTGGTCCCACTTCATAAAGGCGATGCTTCTACGGACCCTGGTAATTACCGCCCCATAAGCTTGACGAGCCTGGTCTGCAAAGCTATGGAGAGGATCATTATGGAACTCATAAACAAAGACATTGGGGACCTACAGACATTGGATCCTACGCAATTTGGCTTTGTCAAGGGCAGATCCTGCCTTTTGAACTCGGTCGACTTTTTTGAAACAGTCACTAAGGCCATTGATGAGGGTAAGGCAGTTCACACAGCCTACCTTGACCTTGCAAAAGCCTTTGACACAATACCCCACTCGGGCATCATAGACAAACTCACCAGCTTAAATGTAAACCCATATGTCACAAGATGGGTTGCAAACTGGCTCAAGGACAGAACCCACAGGGTCAGAGTTGCTGGAGCTATGTCAGACTCTAAGCCAGTCACAAGCGGTGTCCCACAGGGCTCAGTCCTGGGACCCCTCTTGTTCGGCATTTATTTTTCAGAGGTACAGGCAAACATAGGAGGATTGTGGCTGACAAAGTTCGCAGATGACTGCAAACTGGGCCATAATTGATACTCCAGCGGACACAAACATCCTTCAGAGAGGCCTCATAGAAATGGATAATTGGTGCCAGAGCCATGGCCTTAAGCTGAATGCCAAAAATGTATAGTCATACCCTTTGCGCAAAACAAGGTACCGACAAATTACCACATAGGCGGTAATCCATTAAGTCCCGAAGAGGTAATCAGGGACCTAGGGACCCAGGTTGACAGTAACCTCTCATTTGACACTCACATTGCCAAAGTGGTTAGGAAGACCTTCTATATTGCCCACCTTATCATGAAGGGTTTCACATCTAGATTAAGAGAGGTCATTGTGCCCCTGTACTCTTCTCTTATCAGGCCAATGATTGAGTACAATGCCCCATTTGGGATGTATCTCACCCGACACCTGCAGCAGTTGGGAAGACCCCAAAAGTTCCTCACCAAGAGGATAAAGGGTCTTAAACATATGACATATGCTGCCAGACTGAAAAAACTCCAGCTCTATTCAGTCGCATATCGTCTACTCAGAGGTGATCTGTGCCTGACGTACAAGGCCATGTCCAATCCTGAATTAATGGACATGCTCCACCTCAGAAAATCCAAATCCATCAGAGCCACGAGAACAAGTGACTTAAACCTCAACACAGAAATAAATAGAACGTGCTGGAGGGACAGATTCATAACCCAGAGGCTCCCTACACTCTGGAACAGAATCCCAGTCCATGTTAGGCAGAGCCCCTCACTGACTCTATTCAAGAGAAATGGCGACGAGTGGATGGGAGATCGTAGGTTTACCCCGGGGGTCATCCCTGTGTCACTACTAGACAGAGGCATAGTAAACTAAACCCTAAAAGGGCATAGTATTCTCATCCTAAGGGGTGGTGTAAGCAACATACACTCTGGCTAGGCTTATAAATGCCCTAGGGCAGATAGCCTAGTACGAACCTATGAACCTATGAACCTATATATATATATATATATATATATATATATATATATATATATATATATATATATATATATATATATATATATATATATATATATATATATATATATATATATTATGGGTCTACTTGACATTACTGAAACACTAGAAGACCAGCTTTTAAAAATACTAAGACCAGAATCAGGAAAATACAGAATTTTGAAACTTCATAATGCCGACTGTATAAAACCAAAACTGAAAAAACTGATGTACGGATTACTGACGAAATTGTAGGAAGTATTATGTGAGGCTTGGGAAATATAGGTATGTCTCTTTAAATTTCTCTGGTTTGAAAGAATATGGTACACGTTTAGTAACCGGCAATTGTGGAAGTGTGTAAGGAACAATGCGGTAACCAAAAGATATTTCTCCTTTTCCCTACCATAGTGTGATATTGGGGTTGGTATATTTAATTAGGGGAGAGAGGTGCAGCACCCCCATGTAGTTGGCTTTCCGATATTCCAGTTTAGAAAATAAAGATTCGGAGATAGTTTTGGATATTGTGTAAGGTTTAGAAGGTTTGCTGGCAATTTGATTTATTTGTTTATGTGTTAATAGTGGTTTAGTTTAGGATTTACTTTGTTATTTGTGCAGTATTTTGTCTAGTGATGAACATTAGCAGCACTGTACAGTTTTGTTTTTTGTTTTGGTAGTCTTGTGGTGTAGGGAATGCCAAGGCATGCAAATTTTGATTCACTGTTTTGAATGTCAGCATTTTTGGGTATCGGTATTGTGTAGTTTTGGATTTGTTTTCTCAGCATTGCAAAAGTTAGTTTTCTAGTATTTCGGTAATGTGAAGTAGACCCACACACACACACACATATATATATATATATATATATATATATATATAGGTTCATAGGTTCATAGGTAGGTACTAGGTTATTGGCCCTAGGGTCTATATAAGCCTAGCCAAAAGGTACCCTGGCTTTCGCCAACCAAGAAAATTATTTTCCTTTGCCACTGTCGAGCAAAGCCACAGAAGTGATCCCTGGGGTGAATTTCCTATCTCCCATCCAATCATCAAGATTTTTCTTGAAGAGTGCTAATGAGGAGCTTTGTTTGATATAGATAGGTAGTTTGTTCTAGAGCATGGGAAGTCTCTGGGACAGGAATCTATCCCTCCAGCATGTTCTGTTTATTGTGCTGACAAGGTTTAGGTCCCTGGAGCATGTAGCTCGGAGGGATTGAGATTTTTTTAAGTGGAGCATGTCCAAAAGCTCTGGGTTTGACATAGCTTTGTGTGTTAGGCTGAGATCACCTCTGAGTAGGCGATATGCTAAGGAGTAAAGCTGCAGTTTTTTTAAACGGTCTGCGTAGGGCATCTGTTTGAGGCCTGTAATCCTCTTTGTGAGGTATTTCTGTGGTCTTTCCAGTTTTTGTAATTGTCTTGTGAGGTACATACCAAAAGGGGCAATGTACTCTATATTGGGTCTAATGAGTGATGAGTAGAGGGGAACAATGACCTATTTTTTCCTGGATAAGAAACCTTTTGTGATGAGGTGTGCCACATAGAAGGATTTCCTTACTACTGTGGCAATGTGATTATCAAAGGAGAGACTACTGTCCACCTGTGTCCCAAGGTCTCTTATCGCACTTTCTGTGTTAAGTAGACTATGTGGTAGTTCATGGGTACAGAGTTTTTATCAAAAAGGATAACAATGCACTTTTTGACATTGAGCTTGAGGGCATGGCTTTGACACCAGGCATTTGTCTCAGGGAGGCCCTTTTGTAGGATGTCCACATCTTTTGGAATTTTGATTATGGCTCCTAGCTTGCAGTCATCTGTGAACTTTATTAGCCATAGACCTTCTATGTTAGCCTGTACCTCAGAGAAGTAGATACAAAACAGGAGAGAACGCAGGACTGAACATTGTGGTACTCCACTTGTCACTGGTCTGAAGTTGGATTTGGAATCTGCTACTTTCACAGTGTGGGTTCTGTCAGTGAGCCAGTTGGTAACTCATCTTGCGACATAGGGATTTATACCTGGTTTAGTGAGTATATCTATAATTCCAGAGTGGGGGATGGTGTTGAAAGCCTTGGCGAGATCTAGATAAGCTGTGTGAACCCCCTTACCCTCATATATGGCTTTGGTGATAGCTTCAAAGAAGTCTATCAAGTTTAGGAGACATGATCTGCCTTTTACAAACCCAAACTGGGTGGGGTCTTGAGTTTGGAGATTAGCAATGTCATTGTTTATAAGTTCCATGATAATACATTCCATAGCCTTGCAGACCAGGCTCGTCAGGCTAATGGGAGCGGTAGTTTCCAGGGTCCATCGTAGCTCCTCTTTGCGGAGTGGGATAACCATTGCTGTGCGCCATTCATTGGGCACATAGCCTGATGTGAGGCTATGATTGAAAATAGTACTTAGGTGGGGTGCCAGTTCATTCTGTAGTTCATGTAGAATGCAGCCTGGGATGTTGTCAGGTCCCATGGATGCTGTGTTTTTGGCTTTGGAGAGTTTGTTTTTTACCTGTGCAGCCATGATTACAAGAACTTTGCATTGCATTCTTCCAGTACAGAGATGGGTTCTTTAGAGGATGAGAGGGGGGTAAAATTAGCACTGAACCTATCTGCCAGGATGTTGGAAATGTCAGTTGGTTCTATATATTTAGTGCCATTGTGCTGTAACTCAGAGCAGATCTGAGTGTTGCCATTGAGATTCTTGACATAGCTATAGAATGCTTTGTGGTTGTTTTTAGAGTCAGTGGTGATTTTGTTTTCGTAACTAGCTTTGGAGGATTTTATGAGGGATCTCAGCTTCTTACTAAGGCTGATCAGGGGGTTCCTCCAATCATGAGATTTTACTCTTTTTGCAACAGTTTCTTTCTTCTATTGTAGAGTTTGTTTATGGCAGGGGACCACCAGATTTGCTTCCTTTTTTGGAGGATAGCAACTTGGTTCTGTTAGGGATTGCACAATCCATGCACTCATGTAAGCGCTTATAAAGTGCATTTCTGTGGGATTCAGCAGGCATACCTCTACTGACCATCAGCATGGGTGTTGTGAAGTTTGCCACTTCTGTCTTAAGAAGTGTGAAGTTGGCTTTGGAGACATTATTTACTGTGGTTTCCCTAATGGGAGGCGGGGGATGGATGTGGATGTCTAGGGTGATTAGCTTGTGGTCGGATCTGACCAACAAGTAATCAACCTCTGGTGTGAAGCACGGGTTGCCCATGTTGGTAATAACCAGGTCTAGGATATTGCTGCCCCTGGTGGGGGTGTGGATAAGTTGATCCAAGGCATTGGAATTTATGAAATCCAGAAAACGTTGAGCACAAGAGTTGGTACATGAGTAGTTTTCCCAGTTAATGGTGGGGTAGTTGAAATTGCCCATTATAAGGGTGTTAGGTTGTACCCTAATATTTTCCAGTGTACCAAAAAATGAGGAGTGGGAATCCTGGGGCATGGTGGGGGATCTGTAGCAAGCTACAATTTGGATTGCGGTCTTGCCTAGAGTTAGTTGCACTTGAATCTCAGATGTATTATGCTGAGCAACTAGCCTGGAGGTGTGGATATCCTTAATGAATTTGGTCCAGGTTAGGTGGTCGAAAGGTGTGGTATGAATTATAGCATGGTAATGCAGGGGTACTTTCTGGAGCCTTGAACCAGGTCTCTGTCACTGCACAGATGTTGATGTTCTCCATTTTAAGGAGTGCCTCGAGTGAGAGCATTTTGAGGTTTAGACTTCTAACATTGAGTAGCAATACCCTCAGATTCTGCTTGCTTGTACCTGTTACGGTGGTGAATTTGTCATTTGAACCTTGCCTAAAAAAGGCACTATAGGGGTGGCTAGAGCCTTAGCCAGTATCCAGAATCCCAGGGGCGACACGTGCAGGCCATCTCTGGCAAAGCATCATGGTTTGTCGATCATGTCATCCCAGGCAGACAGACACTGGATCCCCTTAGAATAACACCAGAAGCTTAGCCAATTGTTGAAGTCAATCATTTTGTCCTTGTACTGGGGTATCATTCTGGGTGATGGCAGGATGCTACTCAGGGCTAGTGTCATACCTGCCTGGGCTACAAGATAGGACAGCTCCTCCATGTCTCTTTTCATGTAGTCCAGGGAGGTACGTCTCAGGTCATTCACACCAGCATGGACAATGACTGAGTCATATTTGTACTTGCCTTGGAGTGACCTGAGTGCTTGTGTTATGTGGCGGATCCTAGTGCCCGACAGGCAGCTCACCGTGACCTTCTCCTTGTTCAGCCTGGAGAGCAGGACGTCAGTGTGCCTGATGATAGAGTCACCTATTACAAGTGTATCAGGTGTGTTGTTTAGCCTTAAGGGCTGTGACTGTTCAGCACACTGGCTTTGTGAGCTATGTGTTGTACGTGTTTTGTTTTGGGGTAGTGGTTGCTTGGGTGTTTGCTTTGGAGGTCTCTGCTGCTTAGGCAGATGTTTATTTAGAGCCTCTGAGTATGTTTTTGTGTGTTTATGTGTTTGGTTTGCTGTCGTGGTAGGTCTATGTGAGACTGGAATTGTAGTGAGTGTGGTTTCCTTCTCCTCCTGACTGGTTACGCCAGTACTGAGTTGAGAGAGCTTAGCCTCCAGTATATGGTTGCATCTCTAACATGTGTTGGAATTTGTTGGGAGGAGGAGAGGGTTGTCTGTGTACATGAGGCAGTTGTAACATTGCCTCAAGATTCCCAGATTCACCAGCTGGACCAGAGAGGAGATTAACAACTGACCTTTGGACATGCTAGAATAGTATTGGGAATTCCTTTATAACTGAAAAAAAGGGCTAATGGGGAACAAGGTACTCAAGGGTGTTTGTGAGGGTGTAGTGCTTTTAATTTTTTAGTGCTGACTTATATAATTGCTTTAGTGGGCAAGTGCCCGATAACTTAAATGCAATGTGTTACAGGTAACTTAAATGCAAAAACGGCAAACAGTAACTTTCTTTCAAGTGAAACAAGGAAATAAGTACAGTAAGCAATGCAGATATCACTAGGGATCCACAGAAGCACTGAAAAGCCACGTTTTAGGTGGAATTACCGTTTCAGGGAAATAAGCAAACAAACAACAAGCATACAAACAAAGCTAGATTCAGCAGGCCTGGATCTAGTCTATGCTACAGCAAACAAGGTGTACCAATTTCAGTAAGAAGCAGTTCAAATATGCAGGCACTATAAACTTTTAACCAGAAATTCCCAGCTCAGAAGGGCAGAGTCCAACCTCTCCTCCCACAAGAGTGCAGACCACGAACCCTTCTAATGTAAAATAACTGGCCTAAAGCCCAAGTGCTTAAACTAAAAGGCTCAGAATGAGATACACCAAGCAGTAATAAATACAATTGAGTACTTTTAAGATGACGCAAAAGCAAAATAAAGTAGGAAGAAACACAAATACAGTAAAAGCAGATATATATTTTTTTTTTCAGAAAAGTAGCAAAAACATTAGTAAAAACAATTCGCATGCAGTGTAAGCTGGCACACTTGAGTATGTAGCAATATTAGTCCGCACACAGTTTGAAAAAATGTAATTAAATTCAAATGGACTAAAAGCAAGTGCAGAAAGGGTTTATTAGGTAGAATGCGGTAAAGAGATGGGACTAGGGGAGTGTCCTAGATCAAATCTACAGTGGGGCGGGCATTGCAAAAGCCACCAAATTTAAACTACAACCAAGAACAGGGAGGGGGGGGACCAGTTTCAACAGAGATGTGAGGAATCAGAGTGCAAATTATAAAACCAAAAAAATATATACTGATCTCTGTATATTTGCAGAACAGTAAGACAACAGATATCTAAGCAACAATTTAGCTCTATAATACAGAATAATACAGAAAAATATACTCAGTTCTATATATTTGCAGATAGTCTTGTTAGGCTGTCTCTCAACACACATGTTCCACTTTAAAATTTTAAAAGAGGCAAAAGCAAAATAAGGTAATAAAGTAGGAAGAAACACAAATACAGTAAGGCAGATGAAGTTCAAAAAAATTTTTTTTTTTTTTTTGAGATGGAGGAAACAGAGCAGATTAAGATACTATAGGGGAATGCCCTTCCCAAGTGCTCTCTCTGTACACTGCAGAGGAGATGGGACTGGTAAGAGTATCCAAAATCAAAATATGATCTCACTGTACTCAGCTGAGTGAGCAAATGAGATGGGTCCAGGAGGAGTGTGCAAAAAGAGATTTACAGCAGGGGTGGGCAATTCCAAAGCCACACAATATTAATACCACAACAAGAAACAGGGAGGGGGGGGAACTACTGCAGAGATTCAGAGAGACACACAATATTTACTGAATGCAAGACACACAATATTTGCTCAAATCTTAAATAAGTGCAGAAAATATACTTAAATCACATTAGCAATACTTGCAGTTACAATAGAGCAGTTAGTCATTAACACTTTTTTGGGAAAAGTCTCAACTGCTGTCACTGTTCTTCACATAAATAGAAGTCATTATCACTTTGATGAATGCAGAAGCCAAGTTGTGTTTTTTCTCTTCTTAGAGTCATTGCAGGCAATACCCCTCATTCTGCATCAACTGCTACCCTCCTAAACCCCTGATTTTTTTGCTGTACATAATGCATATATATACATATATATATATATATATATATATATATATATATATATATATATATATATATATATATATATAATTTTGGTGATTGTACGTATCTCAACATTTTCCTGAAGGGGTCATTTGGGTGAATGTTTCATTTAGGGACATGTGTATAACATGTAGTAATGAAAATGTTGGTAGGGGAAATAATTCATTGTGTACCAGGGAAGAGTTTGTGCATACATGGTCAGACTGCTGAAGATCATAATACCAATATGATGGAAGGGCTCAGTAACATCCAAGTGTTATACTATTTAGACTGAATTTTAATGATATAGTATTTCTACTGAATGATAATGAATGCCTCTGCACTCCACACTAACATGTATTAGAACATGCAAAGAATACTGCCCCTGTGGATAGTATGGAAGATTTGGATCGGCTAGCCAGGTGATGCATATAATATATATCTATATATATATATATATATATATATATATATATATATATATATATGTAGTCTTCCAATACATCTGTCAAACACCAGTAGTAATCTGTTTGCATTTTCTTTCCTGTGCAGGATTGCCCACCTTCTGACACTGAGATGGCTTCATGACCAGGAGAATGACAAGTGAGAGTGTGGGCATGTGGCCATTCCTACATTCACTGGGGTGCCAGCCATGCCTCCAAAACTGAAAACTGGTACAACCTGAGCTTCCGCACATCCAATATGAAGGTATACTGGATTGCAAGAAGAGGTATGCATTGGAGCGGAGTACTGTAGTTGTTGGAAGAGAAGTGTTCCATCTACCCTGAGCCCGACATTCTTGTGCTGCACATTGGAGGGAATGATGTCATCAGTCAACCACTCGTAAGGCTACGGTTTCAAATCACAGCAATTTTTGAGCACCAGCAGTCGTGGTGGCCATATTGTCATTTTGTGTGGTCTGATATCATTCCTTGACAGATATGGAAAACAGCAAACAGTCAATGGGCAGCTCACAAGGCCAGACATTTACAGAATGGGTTGATGCATGGCTTGATGCACAGGGTCGGTGGATCTACAATCTGCCATAACAGCATCACTGCGGAAGATGTTCACCTGTTCAGAAGGGATGGCATTCACCTAACTGAGGAGGGCATTGCATTGTTCTTGACTGACCTCCACAATGGCGTGAGGACAGTTATGCAGGATTGGTAACATGCAGCTTGTGAGCAGAATGTAAAACATCCATGACCAAGTAGGACCAGTATAGTAAGTAAAACTCTATTATGAAATGTGTTGTGCAAAATATATTTTTCTGAGTTTTAAAATAACTGTGGTAAGGAGCTGGTGAAGAATCTGAGAAAGAACAACTGTTTCAGGAGAGTGCTAGCACGTACAATCTAATATGTCAGTAACCATCCTGCAATATTTCTTTTTCTACTCTGCTTTTATCAGGCATGTGTAGAGTTTACATGACAGGACGGGCTTAGTAATACAGAACTTGATCCCTTAGGTCCATTGCTGATTGGACACATGTAAAGAGAAAAGGAATAGGTAAGGCAGACTGCTGACACTGAAGGAGATCATGAGACTGTAGTGGTATCAACTGTCTGAGTGGGTAGCCAACACACCAATCGGATTGATGCCACTGAAGACCCATGCCTGTCCTGCATTCATTAGTGGAGTGGCAGTCCTTACTTTGCTTTTTCTGCTTACATGTACCCATTCAGCAGTATGTTGGATACACCAAGAATGTGTATATTTACAATCATATGTGTCTACACAGGTACAGATATCAGTATTTTTAGGACTCAGGTTATGACAATTATGATTTTTTTCATATTTTGGTACATAACTTTGCAAGGTGGCATCTGAATGTGCTAAGTAATACCTCATTTGGAAGACAGTATTCATTGTTCCAACGTGGTAAAAGAACTGTGCCTCTATGTTGTACACATGTACAGATATCATACTTTGTTTCAGACTTAGGTTATGGAAATTATGATTTTTTTATATTTTTTAAAAAATCTTTGCATGGGAGTATGTCAGTGTGCTGAGTAATACCTCATTTTGAAGACAGTATTCATTGTTCCAACATGGTAAAAAAATCTGTGCATCTATGTTGTACACATGTACAGATATCAAAGTTTGTTTCGGACTTAGGTTATGGAAATTATGATTTTTTTTTCATATTTTGGGAAATATCTTTGCAAGGGAGCATGTCAGTGTGCCAAGTAATACTTTATTTTGAAGACAGTTTAACTCCTTAAGCCATGGTAAAAGAACTGTGTCTGTGGAGTGTACACATGTACAGATATCACAGTTTGTTTAGTCTTGTAGGATTATGACAATTATACATTTCCAATACTTCCCATTATTATGCCCATATCTTTGCAAGGGAGCATGGTGATGACACAAATGATACATAATTTTGAAGCTGACAATGAGACACATAACTTCTACACTGGCATGTACCCTCTGTCTGTTACAGGTGATGAGATATTATGTTTTGTTTATCAATTATGAAAAATATTATATTAATCATATTTCTGTGAATATCTTTATAAAGGAGCATCACACAGTAATGGTTAAGGTATCATTTTAAAGTTGACATTCATACAAAAAATTAAATACAAATTGTATGGGTCTACATGGTACATCGACCAAGATATTGTGCTTTGCTTTTCCAAAAAGGAAAAAAATATGCACAATATCAGCATTCCCTGCCAAATATTTAATAATGACTTTGATATGCTTTATCAACATTTACATTGTTGGAAAGGTCAGTGTCTGTAGCACAACTTTCACATTTACATTTTTAGTCTAGCTCTTATAGTTAAAGAATTATGATCAATTGTTTTCTGTATGTTATTAGAAATGGATTTTCTGAAAATGAGCTCAGGCTGCATTGTTGTTCCTATGGTGGAATTAAGCAGGAAACTTTTTCTGAACTGCTTTGGAGTGATTCAGTTAAGTTTAGTATGTCCAACAGCTCTGGGTTTGACATGGCCTTGTATGTTATGCAGAGATTACCTCTGAGTAGATGATATGCAACAGAGTATAGGTGGAGTTATTTTAGACGGTCAGCATAGGGCATCTGCTTTAGGCCCGTGATGCTTTTAGTGAGGTATTTCTGCAGCCTTTCCAGTTGTTGCAGATGTCTTGAGAGGTACATACCAAATGGGGCATTGTATTCTATAATGGCTCTAATGAGGGATGAGTACAGTGGGACAATGACCTCCTTTTTTCTGGATGAAAAGCCCTTAGTGATGAGGTGTGCAACATAGAAGGGTTTCCTGACTGTTTTGGCGATGTGGTTATCAAAGGTGAGACCAGTGTCCACCTGTGTCCCTAAGTCTCTTATCACGCTTCCTCTGTTTAGTGTACTGCCGCCTATGTGGTAATTCATGGGTACATGTTTTTTCCCAAAGGGGATAACTATACATTTCTTGGAATTGAGCTTGAGCCCATGGCTCTGGCACCAAGCATCTGTTTCTGTAAGGCCCTTTTGTAGAATATCCACATAATTTGGGGATTTAATAATGGCTCACAGTTTGCAGTCATCTGCGAACATTGTTAGCCAGAGTCCCTTAGTGTTGGCCTGTACTTCAGAAAAGTAGATGCCAAACAAGAACGGTCCCAGAACTGAACCCTGAGGTACTCCACTTGTCACTTGCCTGGAGCTGGATGTGGAGTGTCCTACTTTTACATTGTGGTTTCTGTCAGTAAGCCATTTGGCAACCCATCAAGTGATGTAGGGATTAATGCCCAGCTTAATAAGTTTATTTATTTTACCAGAGTAGGGGATGGTGTTGAAGGCCTTGGCAAGGTCCAGATAGGCTGTGTGGACCACATTACCCTTGTCCATGGCTCTGGAGACTGATGTGAAGAAGTAAATCAGGTTCAGGAGACAAGATTAGCCCTTCACAAACCCAAACTGCGTGGGATCCAGTGTTTGAAGGTTGCCAATGTCTTTGTTTATAAGTTCCATGATAATATGTTCCATGGCCTTGCAGATCAGGCTCGTCAGACTGATGGGGCAGTAGTTCCCGGGATCCAAGGTGGATCCCCCCTTGGGGAGTGAAATGATTGTTTACAGAGCCCGGTGCTCCAAGTGTCTTTATTTTTTTTTATTTATTACATAGGAAAGACTATTTCTAAATTTAAAAAGAGGATAACTCAACACACACCTAACAGCTTTGAATCACCAGTTCATTCATTTTTCACTTTTCACATTTTGGACATCACCAGGATGGGTCCACTCGAGGGGAACTGTAATGCCATTCTAGAAAAGAAGAACAATAGCAAAGTCCCTTTGATGCCTACAATCTTCTTGGATTCAATTCTGGTTGTTGAATGAAACCATTCTTCAGCTTAGGAAACTGGGCCACACATTATTTTATTAATAGATCTGACATGACATGTTTACTCCTTCTTCATTTTTCTTAGACATTTTTTATGGCTGCATCTTTGATGGTTTCTTTTTTTTTCTGTTTTACTGTAACATATACAAATACATGCCTTTGTCATTTTTTCCACACATTTTATTAATTGTTTTTATAACTGCTCAGTTTTAACAGTGATCCGATAAAGTCCTATGGGTGAAAGCACTGCTCATCTTTGTTTGTTTTTAATATACTTATGATTCCAGTTTATATTTTTATTGTATTTGTATCTGTGATGTTTCTTTATTTCACATATTCTGCAAGATTACTATAGTGGTTGCTGTTTTCTTGATCCATGTGCCTGTTGTCTCACACACACACACACACACACACACACACACACACACACACACACACACACACACACTTCTTCACTTCAACTCTGATTTGTTTTATATTATTTATTTGTAGTTTTTTTTTTGTTTGTTTGTTTTAATTTGTTGCACCTTTTGTAAGGATCTTGCTATCACCTTGGTGCTAAAGAGCCTTTAATGAAGGGAGATTTATGGCACCTTCTTCCTGTCTGGAGAGAGACTAGGAATTAATTGTTAGATCTGCAACTCAGAGTAATTGGAGTTTGTTTTATAAGTACTCTTTCTGTTTTTTATTTTAGTTTTGGATTGTAAAAAATGACTTGTATTAAATCAGGCTAGCTTTTAGTTGTAGGCTAGGCTCATTACTATGTATAAGGTTGTCAACCATGATTTATGATCATTTGTTACTTTTATGTTTATATTTGTTTTCCATGGGTAAAAGTTGTTCCTGAAAACTGATCTGATGAAGTCCACTTGGTGGACAAAAGCACTTATCATGAATTAAAGTTGAGTTATTCTGGTAAATAAGCCTGTTTGAGTTTGTTTCATCAGTTCCTTCATAGAGTAATAATTATTTGAATTTTTGTTCTATTTAGTAATGTTGCTTAGTGTTTTAGTGTTTAAGTGTTTTTTTCACAAATAACAAGGACGTGAAGTCAGCCCTCTGTCTTAATGCTGGGGATAGCTATCTTCTTGCATCTCTGTTGTAGTTTTTGTACTTGTTTGTCCTGTGACTTTTTGTGATACCTAGGGTTCCTTGCATCTGTGTTGTAGTTTTTGTACTTGTTTGTCCTGTGACTTTTTGTGATACCTAGGGTTCCTGGATGTGAGGTGGATTTACCACACCATTGGTGGTCTTTGTCATTTGCTTTGCCCTTTTTTTTTTTTTTTGAAAGATCATTATTATTTTTACAATCCAAAACTAAAATGGGTGGCTAAAACTGCCCAGCTTGATCCAGTATAACCAACTGATTATGGCTTATAAAATCCTCTACAACCCACACAATACTTCTGCATTTAAAAACATTATCACCCCCTATAACAATCCCAAGCCCCTTCGATCTTCTAATAGACTGTTAGTTCAGTCTATCAAAACCAACAACTCAGTCGGTGACTCTCTATTTGCCAACTCTGCAGGCAGATCCTGGAACTCAATCCCAGCTGATATTACTTTACTTACTACCCTGAGTCAATTTAAGGTAAGACTCAAACAATACCTGACACTAAACTGGCTATGTCAATGTACCAAACCTGGCTAACTCTACTCTGGTATCAGTTAAAACCTGTAATAGAGCTTGCTGTGTCTCTTAAACTGGACCTACCCTCAGTATTATCTCAAAACTTTGGAATTTGTACAAATTGTTAAATATGTAACCACAATTTATACTGTATCTGCAATCATATTTTTTTTACCTTGTAATCTTAATTTGTTTACCTGTGATCTTGTTTTCCTTGCAGTGTTTCTCCCCGTGCATCTGGTGAAAATGGACATGTATCCAGTCGGACTATCCTGGTCAACAAATGTAAAATAAAATAAAAATAAATTATGTTCCCAATGAAACAACTTTGTTCTGGATATGTTTCATAAAAAAAAGGAAAATATTTCCAAGGGACTATCAGAAGAAACACTCTCCTCAGATTCAGAAACCTGAGGAGAGGGAACAGAAGTCTGCAATCGTGTTCCTGTTCAATGCCCTAAACATCCTCAGATTGGGCATATGGAAGGTGCCACTAAGCTTTGGAAGCTGGCCAACTGTTATATCATTTGCAGGATATATCCCACATAGATAAGGCTACTGCAGCAGCGATTAAATGATGAAGAATTGATTAAATATTTTTATACCTGAAATCATCAAAATAGTATCTTCTGTAGCTGACACATTTTTAAAGAAATTTGCTAGAAACCTTTGAATTGTTTCAGTGATGTGGTCCTTTAATGTTAAATAATACACAGCCATTAGACAGCTCAGATATTGGCAGCTTATTCACAACAAACATATATGTTGTTTATATATATATATATATATATATATATATATATATATTGTATATATGTTTGGAAGATACTCAGTAAAACAAGATTTTATATTACTGGCAAATTCTTGAAGGAACTAAAAAAATATTAGAAAAGTAAAGTTGTGTCAGCTGCACTTGCCTATAAAAGTAGATGTTTGAATTCTTTATTGCTACAGTAGCTTATGGGGTTGTATCATGGCAAAGATACAGCAACCAACCAGTTTCCCAAAGTTTTAACTCCCTCCCACACAGTCAGTATAGTTGCCTGTAGGCTAAGCCCTTTTGAAATAGCCAGAGTGACTAAAATCTTTAGGCCTTTCTTGCCCCAAGTGTAAAAAATGGAAATTTGTTCTGACTAAATAACAACAACAACAACACTAAACAGTCATAACCAACACTAACTATACATAATAACCTAGATGGTGGGTGGATTCAACTACTGCAGAAGTGAAGAATTTGAACATTTACTGTCATAGGTAAGTGCAACTTACATGGCTGTAATACATTCATCATTCTCAGTGCTGCAGTAGCTTATGGGTAGACTACCATAGCTTATCCAACTCGGGAGGATAAGGCTCCAGGAGCTCCTGGAGAATGATACTAGCAAAGCCTGTTGTGGACCTAGAGAAGGAATCTAGTTTATTGTGTTATGTAAGCATTTAAGTAAAAGACCATGGTGCTGCCTGTAGAATACTTCTAGAACCCATCCCTTTCCAGTATGCTACCAAGAAAGCTGAGGTCTTGGTGGAACATGCCTTCACCATGCCTGGAATAGTTTTGCCATGGTGAGAGTAACGAAACACAATAGACAAAGACAATCATCTAGAAATGGTCTATTTAAACACAGTTAGATCTTTCCTTGTCATATGACAGGAAATGAATAGCTGGTTAACTTTTCTGAAGGGCTTGATTCTGTCAAGACAGCACCTGAGTTGTCTATGGACAGCCAGGGTATGAATAATCTTTTCTCCCTTATTTGTAGGATGTGGGAAGAAAACTTGGAGATTGCTAGCTTGATTCAAAGTGAACTTTGAAACCACTTTAGACATGAATGAGGGGTTATTCTACAAAGAGACCCTATCTATATGAAATACCAGACAGTGGTTCCCCTCGATAAGAACTTGTAATTTAGATACTCTTCTTACAGAAGACACAGCAACATGGGACAGTTTTCCAAGTAATGAACCCAAATTAAATCAATGAGGTGAGTTTATATGGTAACATATTCAGTTTCTCCAGCACAAACATTAGATCTCAGCTGGGAGGAATCTGTCTACGAGGGGGTCTAATGTGCAAAGCTCCTTTCAGAAACTATTTAACAAAAACAGTGTAGCAAGAGGAAGATCCATGGGCAGTCATGATGAAATGGCTGCAAGATAAATCTTGACAGAGGTATAAGAAAGGCCAGAAGTTAGTAACTCGCACAAATATTTGAGTAGTAGAGGTGCAGAATCCTAGATGGGACCCTGGTTATTGGCTAGGCACTGACTAGAAAATCTTTTCCATTTGCCACTATAAGTCACCCTTATTTCGAATTGTTTTTGGATTTTCATAACTACCTTGGGAATCATGGTAAAGGGTAGAAAAGCATATAGAAACATCTCTGACCCGAGGAATGATAGAGCATCTGCTCTTCATGTTTGGTTGCAAAGATTCCTGGAAAATAATTTATCTAGCTGTCTGTTTTGAAAAGAGGCAAACAGATCTGCTTGTGGTGTTTCCCACACCTGGATCAGTTCCTTGAAAATTTCTTCAATGAGTTTCCACTCATGAGGAATTGTCCAGAATCTGCTGAGCTTGTCTGCCACTATGTTTTGCTCTGACAGTGTGTAAGAAGCTTGAAATATTAAGGAGTGCTTTAGAGCTAACTCCCAAGTTATCACTGCCAACCAGCACAGATGGACTGATCTAGTACCTCCTTGTTTGTTTATGTATCACATTACCATGGCACTGTCTGTAATCTGTCTGAGTTGTCCCACAGTCCTTGCACTTTTACCTCATTGAAACTTCCCACCTACTAAAATTTGAGGAGTCTGTCAGTACAGTTTGTTTTGGGGTTGTGTGAGAAAAAGGAAGCCCCAGCTTAAGAGCCATCTGATCCCCCTAAATTGGAGTTCTGACTTTTCAAAGTCCAAAACTGGAATGAGAAAATCTATGGAGTGATGAAGTCAGCTCCACATGTCTTTGAGGTATGGATTTTTTCATATGCAGCCTTGCAAGTGGTATCACAGGGATCAAAGAAGCCATCAAACCCTATATCCTGAGAAGTTCTCTAGCAGAAGCTTCAGACTGACAATAAAAGTTCAGGAATACTTCCAGATATAAATTCAGCTTGTCTTGAGGTTGAATAGCCTTTTGTGTGATAGTGTATATAAGGCACCCCAGAAATGCAATCTTGTGTGATGAAGTAGGGAAGGATTTTTGCAAATGTATCTGGAATCCCAGATGAATTAGGAGAAGCAGCTTTTGTTAAGGACTCCTGACATGTTGACAAAGACTCTGAAATGATAACCACGTTGTCTAAATAAGGAAAATGTAGATACCCTGCAGCCTGCAGTGGGCTACCACTGGGGCTAGGCAAGTTGTATAAACTCTCGGTGCAGAAGACAGCCCAAAAGGTAATACAGAGCATTGATACTGTGACTGAGATACACATAATCTTAAGTGTCTCTTGAAGCTGTCTTATGGGAAAGTGATGGCACGCATTCCTTAGGTCTAAGGTTACCATAACATAGTATTCTTGGAGTATTTTTATCACAGATTAGAGGGTCAATGCCATTGAATTGTGGAATCTCACAAAAAGATTGAGAAAAGAGATACAAAAGTTATCTCCAATAGTCCTTTTTTGGGACTAGAAACATTCTGAAATAAAAATCCTTTCCTATGTGTTCTGCAGGAGCATGTTCTATGACTCTTGCTTCTAACATGTGTTGGATACCTGGGGAAACAACTTTGTTTGACTGGGGAGTGCTATTTATTGTAAACTGTAAACCTCCCAGATTACCTTTAAAACCCATTTGTCTGAATCTGCCTGATGCCAAATGGGGGGACAGCGATTCAGATTTTGTGAAAATGGAAGAGGAGCTGGGGCAAGAGGGGAAGAGAAGGTGACTGGGTTACTGGCATAATTATTCACTTGATGGTGACTAACCCTTTTTAGGGAAAGCTCTTGTTTTTTGTAGGTGGTATTGGTCACCTGTTGCCATTTCTTCTTGTGTGTTTGTCTGATATTAGGCAACCCCCTAATGCTTTCATTTACCCCTCTCATCCCACTGCTTGAGGACTTGTGTAGCAGAAGGCCCAAGTAAAACCTCTGTGTGAAAGGGTGACTCAAAATGTCTAACTTTATCTCATCTGAAAACTTTTGATTATGTACTCAGACAAATCTTCTCAAGACTGTAGCTGAAACAGAAGCTCTAGAAACAGTACAGCACAAGCATGCATGCTTTCTAAGGCAGGTTTAGACACTTTTGATTGGTTAGAAAGAATTTGATTCACATAAGACCTACCTTCAGGAGTCAGGGAAGCAGAAAACTCACTCAACCTATTGGCATATCTCAACATAAACATGCAGATATAGCCCAGGTAAGTAAGCAGTCTAAAGGAAAATAGTCTCTTACCCTGTCTGTCCACCATTTGCACTCTTTATTCCCAGACACTGGACTTGGGATGGATAAGAGTCTGTATGCAGCAGCAGCCATGGGGTGTGTCTATATTATTTTCTCGAAAGATTTCTCCATCGAATGGCTGTTCATCGATCAGTACCCATTGCACAGCCGTTCAGCGAATGTTACAATCATCAAAGTTCTTGCCTATGGAAAGAAAGTACTTGGCCAGTAGAGCAATCATAATACCAACTACATCATTTTATACTCATGAAGGTAGAAGGCTTCCTCGCCACATCTCCCAGCCCCCCCAAACCCTTCCACCCTACTTAAAGCCATTATTTCTAAAAAGATACACTGCAAATGTGACAGAAATCAAGTAAAAGGGCACATAATATTCTTATTATATAAAAATATGTGAGGAAGGATTCCCCAAAAGGGAACATATCTGTCTGAAAGGAAGCCTTGGCTGACTGCTATTCAAGAGAAGTGTCAAGACTACAGCTTCATGACGCAACAAGAAAGTACCGTAGATTTTATTTACTCCGGTTGCATTTGCAGTTCTTTCCAAAAGGGCTTAGCCTATAGGAAGCCAGAGTGACTGTGTAGGAGGGGTTAGAAGAGCAAAATACAGAACTGATTGTGACTGGCACCCAGATGGAAGTGAAGATACTTCCTAGAGTGCCTGACAATTTTAATGTGGAGATAAGCATACTGGAGGTCTACGAAGGTGATTGAATCACCTTCATTTAAACAAGGAAGGATTGCTTGCACAGTGACTATTCTGAATGGGGTATTTTTACTGAACTGGTTTAGGATGCTGATGTCAAGAATTGGCTTGAGGTCCTTGTTCTCTTTTTGAAATAGAAGAACAGTTTCTCTTCTTGCTGCTTTGGTTTGGCAGGGTGGAATATCTGGAAGTGCCACTTTTTGAGGAAGAGGTGGAAGGGATAATGTAATGAAGTAGCATCTAGATATTATGCCCCTTACCCATTTTTCACGTGTGAATTCCAACAGTACAGTTGAGTGAAGGGACAGATACCCCCTCACTGCCTCTGGAGATGGGCAGTCAGGCAAGCCTTCGGGGATGCTGATTCAGCCTTTCCAAGAAGAGCCCACTTAAGCCCTGACTCTATAGATCTCCTTTACCTGTAGTTTGGGTCCATTGGAGGAACAGACTCTGCCATGAATGTTTCCTGTCCAAAGCAGAATTAACAGCATGACATATGGGTTTTCTGAACTACAGGGATTTGGAGTATTCTATTAAAGGGTTGGTGGGAGCTCTCAAATCTAATTCCCATGGTAGACAAGGTCTTGCCTTCTTCACACTTTAATAAATTTTGATTTCAGCACTGGTACAAACAGGGTAGTATCATCATAGGGGCAATGGTGAAGGATGCATTAAAGTTATGCATGAAATTACGTAGGTGGCACCACATGGACAGAGCATAGTAAGGCAGGTGCTGGCTGCTCTTATTACTCCATCTGTGCATTATTGATTAATTGCATGGAAAAGTTTGTGGTATTCAACATCATTCAGAGTGTAGCTTGAAACTGTTTTGGGGAATCCTATTGTGGAAAATTCTTCAAGGTATCTATAGCATAATGTGCCAAGTCCCTTTGAAAGCAATTTATCTGCATTAAGTGATTCAATGCATTCAAGGCAAATGTGCTGGAGGTATTTTTCGAGGCAGCTGCAATGATCATGGAGATGAAAGAAGGACCCTTTCACTAGAACTGACTGTCTTTAGAAGGATATAATATTGTGTCTGGTTCATGAGGCATGGCTTCTGCCATGTCAGGTTCCTGACATATGTTCCTAATGGCCAGATGCATAAGAATGTTCACTGGCGGGACCATCAAGAAAGTAGATGGAGCAGACCTATATGCCTCAAAAATCACTTTCTCATAGTGAGTTGGTGGAAAGTCGGGACAATACACTCTCTGTCTGATTAGCTGAGGAATTATGCCAAAGGTAGTATCTTCAGGAGTGGATTGTGCATACTCACCAGGCAACTAGTCTGGAGCACATACGCATTCAGTTAGGACTGTTTAGCTCTGCATTACCTTAGCATAGCACCCAGGACTATCACTGCTCAGACAGCATCTGGTTTAGGTAAGGGCAGCATCACAGACTATATTAGCTGCAGATTACATCAAGTCAGCATCCCTTCCTTGTCCAGTTATAAACCCCCTCCACTCCTGTTCCTTGCAAGTACAGCAAGACCTACAACCATGGATGGGCACTTTGCTACCATCTCTGTTTCCAGGTTGGTAGACATGGGCATCCTGAGGCAATGTAGCATTTGCCTTATGTGCACTGGCAACCACTTAAATCCCCAAGAGAAAAATACAGTATGTGAGAGATGTACTTATACATTGTCAGTGGAGGCCAGACTCTCACATACAGATACAAAATGAACAAGCAGGTTGTCAAAGACTAACGCACACTACTGCCCACACTCACTAAGGACCATACAAATAGAACTACATATACAGAGGTGATCACATTTAACCTACCTAAGCCTCAAAAGTCTCTCAGGCATAGTTCTCAGAAACTCCACATGTTTGCAAACAAGACACTTATCAGCACAACACATAAAGTAACATCTCATTGTGTCTTAACTACCAAGACTGTAAGGCAAAACATTTCACAGCCCAACATTCTGGTCTTAGGTTACTCCATTGTGAGACTAAAGTTCTTACCCAGCCTTACAAGTCTGGATAAAAAGAACATTGCAGTTAGTTGCCTGTCTTGTTGATCATGCAAGAACTCAGATCACTCACTTCTAAGTACCAGTATGACTCAGTCATTGCCCATGTGAGCATAAATGACCTGAGACATGCCTTTCTGGGCTATATGAAGGGAGAGATGATCGAACTCGCAGAATTTCTGTCACAGGCAGGTATACACCTAACATTGAGCAGCATTCTACTGTCTCTAAGGATGATGCAACATTACAAAATGATCGAACCTAACAATTGGCTTAGCTACAGGTGTCATTCCAAAGGGGTCCAATATTTGTCAGCCTGGGAGGACATTGGTCAACAGCCACACTGCTTTGTCAGGGATGGTCTCCACCTGTCACCTCTTTTGGATATTGGAAAAAACATCCACCCCTATATTGCCTTTTTTAGGCATTGCCAAACAGAAAAACCTTCTAACATAACAATAGCTACTCAGGACAAGCTAAAGGTGTTACTGCTAAATGCTATGAGTCTCATAGGATCATAGCATCATAGGAAATTACTAGGCTAATGGCCCTGGGGCCCTTACAAGCCTAGCCAAGAGTTTGTCCCCAAAAAAGAAACCTGAGTCAGCACCTGTTGCCCCTGTCAATGAGGGAAAAAGGTGGAACCCCTGGAACAAATTTTTGGTTTCCCATCCACTCATCAAGGTTGTGCTTGAAGAGGGTCAGCGAGGCACTCTGTTTGACTTGTATGGGAAGTCCATTCCAGAGATGGGGCAGCCTCTGGGAGACAAACCTGTCTCGCCAGCATATTTTGTTGCTGTGGCATATTAGAGTTAGGCCTTTTAAGTGGGTAATGTCAAAGGAGTTAGACTTATGGATATGGAGTATCTCTAGTAAGGCAGGGTCTGATACTGCCTTGTAGGTAAGGCACAGATCGCCTTTGAGCAATCTGTACAGTACCGAGTAGACTAATATACATTTGAGCCTGTCCACATAGGACAGGTGTTGGAGGCTGTGGATTCTCTTTGTGAGGTATTTCCAGTAGGTGCAGATGTTTGGAGAGGTACATACCAAACAGGGCATTATACTCAATTATAGGGCTAATGACAGAGGAGTACAGAGAGGTAATAACCTCTTTTTTTCTGGATGCAATCCCTTTACTTATGAGATGAATGTGACACAACAAAAAACTGCACTCCCTAGAAGCTCTCCTCACTCTGGAGAATACGTACTCTGTGTGGTTACTGAAACATGGTTTAAAGCCATGGAAAGCATTCTGATAGTGCATTGCCATGACACCTATCATACACTCCATTCTCTCTCTGAACATGAAAGAGTGAAAGGCAGAGTGTATCTTTCTACATACTGGATGATCTCACCTTAAGGCAGGTCAAACAATATAACATGCTTGACTACTCCATGTCCAACTAACTATAGGAATAATCCAATTCCATATTCTTGCTAGCTACAGGTCCCACTCCATGAACCAGGAAACCAACACATCATGCCTACAATTACTGGAATTACTCACCATCCAGTCCAATATCATACTTATGGGTGCTTTTAACTACCCCTCCTTTAAGTGGGAAGCATACATAACCACTAACATACAGGCCTTAATATTTTTTGACTTTAAGAATTAAAATACCTTAGAGCAGCTGGTCTGCATTCTCAGAAGGGGAACAAATATCCTAGATTTGGTACTTGCAAATATGGGTGAGCACTGCACCCCCCCACCAAATGTGATGTCCTCACTGGTAAAATCAGATCACAAAGCAGTCTCTCTGGAAAGTAAGGTAAAACTAGACCTCCCACCAAACTTAAAGAACTTTTTTAAGGCACTCTACTTCCTCTTAAGTGATGGTATAGATAGATTCCAAGCTCCCTCAAATCCAGAAAACACAGAAGCCTATGCAGAGGAGTACACAAAAGCCCTGTTTGACCACATAAGCAACTACATAGAAGTTTCAGTACTGAACTCAAATAAGTGCAGGTCAAACCACAAAAAAACAAGCCAACCTGTTGGACCCCTGGTCTTAACAGGATGCACAACAAAAAAAAAGAAAATCCAGTCAAGAAGTAAGAATGAATGTGTACAACAGAGCAGTAAGTCCCTCATTAGTATAAACGAGTGAATAAAAGTACTAGCCAAGTTTCTAAAAGCAGACTGTGAGGTAAAAATAGCCTTCAAAGTTAAGGATAACTTAGGTTCATAGCTAGGTACTAGGCTATCTGCCCGAAGGCATTTATAAGTCTAGCTGGAATGTGTTGGCTTTCGCTGCCCCCTTAGATTAGTTCCATGTGCCTCTGTCCAGCAGAGCCATTGAAGTGATCCCCAGAATAAACTTTCTGTTTCCCATCCACTTGTCAAGGTTTCTCTTGAAGAGGGTTAGTGAGGAGCTATGCCTAATGTAGATTGAAATCTTGTTCCAGAGCATGGGAAATCTCTGGGACAGGAATCTATCCCTCCAGCACATCCTATTTACTGTTGTGGTGAGGTTTAGATCCCTAGAGCGTGTGGCTTGAGGGGATATGGTTTTCTTTAGGTGGAGCATGTCCATCATTTCTGGGTTGGACATGGCCTTGTATGTCAGGCAGAGATCATCTCTGAGTAGGCGGTATGCCACCGAGTACAGCTGGAGTTTCTTCAGTCGAGCTGCATAGGGCATCTGTTTCAGGCCAGTGATCCTCTTGATGAGGTACTTCTGTGATCTTTCCAGTTGTTGCAAATGTCTTGTAAGGAACATCCCAACTGGGGTGTTGTACTCTATGATGGGTCTGATGAGTGATGCGTAGAGGGGCACAATGACCTCTTTTGATCTGGTTGCAAACCCTTCTGTGATTAGGCGGGGCACATAGAATGATTTTCTGGGTCTATATCAGTTCATCAAAACATCTGAAGTTTGAACACCATACGTTCGAACTTCAAACCACGAACTGCAAAAACATCAAAGTCTTAAAACAGCGATTTTTTTCCCAGGGAAAAAAATCGCTGTTCCAAGAAACACACACGCAACATAAACACACCAAAACAACATCAATTCACACACATACACTCAAAATCCTACATCTAACCCTACACTAAACTGTATATACACTACTACCTATCCACTTACCTTAACCCAAACCCTAACCCTAAGGTCCATCACTATCACACACTCACCTGACCCGCGCCCTAACCCTAACTCACCTATCCCACCCTAACCCTAAAGTCTTTCACTATCGCACACCCACCTAACCCATGCCCTAACCCTAACTCACCTAACCCATGCCCTAACCCTAACATCCACACAATTGCACACTTACCTGAACCCAACCCGTAACTTCCCACCACAGTCCTGATACTTGCGAAACCACAGAAATGGCCCACCAAATTCTTTCCCTGGTAAAGAATTCAGTGGGCTGTGGCTTTGCGATTACCAGTGTTTGAACTTTACAGTTTGAACATCTGGTATTCGATATTCAGCCGTTTCGACAGACTGATATAAACCCAGATTTTCTAACTACTTTGGCAATGTGATTATCAAAGGAGAGGTTACCATCTACTTGGGTCTCCAGATCCCTTATTACGTCTTCCATATTTAGCGGGCTACCACCTAGGTGGTAGTTTGTGGGTATTTCATTTTTTCCAAAGGGGATGACTATGCACTTTTTGGCATTTAGCTTGAGGACATGGTTTTGACACCAGGTATCTGTCTCAGTGAGACCCTTTTGGAGGATGTCTGTGTCTTCCAGAGAGTTAATTACAGCTCCTAGTTTGCAGTCGTCTATGAACTTGGTCAGCCATAGTCCTTCTGTGCTTGCCTGTACCTCTGAGAAGTATATGCCGAACAGAAGGGGTCCTAGGACTGAGCCCTGGGGAACACTGCTTGTAACTGGTTTAGAGTAAGATCCAGCTCCCTCAACTCTTACCATGTGGGTTTTGTCTGTGAACCAGTTGGCAACCTATCTTGTCACATATGGGTTTATGTTCAGTCTGGTGAGCTTGTTTATAATACATGAATGGGGAATGGTGTCGAAGGCCTTTGTGAGGTCTAGGTAGGCTGTGTGGACCACCTTTCCCTCATTTATAGCCTTGGTAACTGTCTCAAAGAAGTCCACCAGGTTTAGGAGGCATGATCTGCCCTTAACAAAGCTGCACTGGGTAGGGTCCAGTGTTTGGAGGTCCCCAATGTCTCTGTTTAGATTCACGATGATGCGCTCCATAGCCTTGCAGACCAAGCTAGTCAGTCTTATAGAGCAATAGTTTCAGGGGTCTGTCATGGTTCCACCTTTGTGGAGCAGAATAACTGTTGCTGTGCATCACTCTATGGGCACATAGCCTGTGGAGAGGCTGAGTTTGAACAGTGTGTTTAGGTGAGGGGTTAGTTTATTTTTGAGCTCATGTAGGACACAGCCTGGGACACTGTCCCATCCCATTGATGCTGTGTTTTTGGCCTTGGAGAGGGCTGTTTTAACCTAAGTGTCTGTGATTTCAGGGAAACTACATTCTTCTGGTATGGGTATGGGTCCTTTTGGGGGTGAGAGGGGGTTGATGTTTGCACTGAACCTGTCTGCCAGGATGTTGGCAATATCGGTCAGTTCAGTGTATTTTGTGCCATTCTGCACTAACTCCAAGCAGATCTGAGAACTGCCACTTAGATTCTTGACATAGCTACAGAATGCCTTGTGGTTATCTTTGGAGTCCTTGGCAATTTTACTTTCGAAGCTAGCCTTGGATGATTTAATGAGGGATTGTAGTTTCTTGATGATACTGATCAGGGATGTTTTCCCTTCTTGGCATTTTACTGTTTTCTTTACTAGTTTCCTCCTTCTATTGTATAGCTTGTATATGGAAGGAGTCCACCAGTCTCGTTTCCTTTTCTTGGAGGAGTGAGCCTTAGTTTTGCTTGGGATAGCATGATCCATCCATTCTTGTAGGTGCCCATAGAGTGCATTAGTAAAGGATTATGCAGCTTGGATAGTGTTATCCTTTGGCATGGGGGCTTTGAAACTTTCCACCTCGGTCTTAAGTAACGTGAAGTTTTCTTTTGAAAAGTTTTTACAGTGATTTTTTGACCGGGGGTGGGGGCAGAATGTGGATATCCAGAGTGATTAGTTTATGGTCAGATCTAACAAACGAGGGGATGACCTCCGGTGTGGAACACCGGTCGCCCATGTTGGTGGTGACCAGGTCCAATATGTTGTCACCTCTGGTGGGGGTGTTGACCAGTTGATCTAGGGCATTTGAGTTTATAAATTCTAGGAAATGTTGGGCAAGGGAGTTAGTACTTGGGTAGTTCTCCCAGTTAATGTTTGGGTAATTGAAATCACCCACTATCAGGGTGTTTGGTAGGACCTTTATGTTTCCCAGTGTTTCTAGAAATGCGGAATGGGGTCCTGGGACATGCTGGGTGATTTGTAGCAAGCTACAATTTGAATTGCAGTTTTGCCTGTTGTTAGTTGCACGTGGATGATCTCTGAAGCATCGTGCTGTGCCACTAACCTGGAGGTGTGGATATCCTTGATGAATATGGATACGCCCCTGCCTTTTGTATTTCGGTCTGGGTTTTGTGGCCGAAATGGATGGTATGAGTTGTAGCCTGGTAGTGCTGGGGTACTCTCTGGAGCCTTAAACCAGGTTTCTGTTACTGCACATATATCGATTTTTTCCATACTGAGGAAAGCCTCGAGAGCCTGCATTTTGAGGTTTAGACTTCTGGCATTGAGTAGCACTGCCCTCAGTTTTTTCTTACTTGTGCTATTTATGGTGGTGGGTTTGTCTTTTGAGCCTTGCCTAAAGAATGCACTATGGGGTTGGCAAGAGCCTTGGCTAGTATTCGAAAGCCTAAGGATGACATGTGCAAGCCACCTCTAGCGAAGCAGCATGGTTTATCGAGCATGTCTTCCCAAGCTGACAGACACTAGATCCCCTTTGGCTGACACCAGAAGCCTAGCCAGTTGTTGAAACTGATATTTTTTTCTTTATACCATGGTATCATTCTTGGTGGGGGCAGGATGCTACTCAGGCTCATGGTCATGCTAGCCTGGGCTACGTGATCAGAGAGCTCCTCCATGTCTCTTTTCATGTAGTCCAGGGAGTTACGGCTCAAGTCATTCACACCAACATGGACAATGACAGAGTCATATTTGTACTTGTTCTGGAGTGATCTGAGTGCTTGTGTTATGTGGCGGATCCTGGCACCTGACAGGCAGCTAACAGTAACCTTCTCCTTGTTCAGACTATAGGTTCATAGGTTGGTTCATAGGTTGGTACTAGGCTATCAGCCCTAGGGCCTATACAAGCCTAAAATCCCAACAAAACGAGCCAGCACCCAGGAGACCGGCTGTTAAAATATTTATTGTGGCAAATTCTTCATAGAAATAACAGCAACAGCAAACTGGTTTCGGCTAAACTACCATAGCCTTCTTCAGTGCAGACAGACAAACACATGGTACATTCTGATATCCATTTATATAAGAATTACTTAAAGTGACAAGCACAGAAAACCACTTGCATGAACAATTGATATGTAAACTAGTCCATAGCCCATTTATGAAACATAATAATGTACAAAAACTATTATTTTTGAAATAAACAAATAAAATAACATTATTTCAAAAAAAATCTCAATATATAGGTATGAACAACTAATAACAGATCGGCAAGAATCAAGACATTTCATTAAGCCCTGGTTTGAATAAAGCCCCCAACCTAGTTATCCAGGAAAAATCCATATTATTCAGTTTTTCATGCCAACCTGCTTTATTGGCTCTGTGCAAGTCTATTTTATCAATAATAATAAATCTGAATTTGGCCGTATTATGTATCTTAGTATGTTTACATAATGCATTAGACAGCTTGTTATTTCTAATAGCACTTAAGTGTTCACTGATACGATATTTAATTGGTCTGGATGTCTGTCCCACATAAAATGCCGAACAGGAGCAAGTAGCCAGGTATATTACCCAGTTCGTATTGCAATTGCCAAAAACATTAATATCATATATTTTGGGAGTATTCTTGCTAGTAAATTCCATGTTTTTATAAATGTATTGGCATGCATTACAATGTCCACAAGGATAACATCCTCTCAATTGATCACCCAATATAGTGGTTTGCATTGGTCTAGGAGGATTGTACCTCTTGTAGTGTGTAAAATGACTGTTTAATGTTCTTCCCCTCTTATATGAAAAAGAACATGTAGCAGGTAATATTTCACCAAGATGTTCATGAGCTCTAAGAATCCCCCAATGATTATTAACGATTTGTCTGAACAAGGGTGTATTATTACCAAATGTGGTTATGAACCTAATCTTCTGGTCACTGTTATTTATTTCATTCGATTGCTTATAGCAGAGCAATTCAGACCTGGATGTGTTTTTAACTTGATTTTTGGTTTGATTGATACGATCAGGATGGTAACCCCTATCAATGAACCTCTGTGCCAAATCATTTTCACATATTGATTGTGCCTCCTCTGATGAACATATACGTTTGGTCCACAAAAATTGTGATTTAGGAATGTTGTTGATGATGTGGCGGGGATGATTACTGGTGGCATGAAGAAGAGTATTGTATTGTGGAAATTTCCTATGAACTTTGGTAGCCAAAGTGTGATCACTTTGTCTGGAAACTACCACATCCAAAAATATTATTTCTTGGTATTGTATTTGTAATGTAAAATGAATACCCATATCATTGTTGTTCAAATATCTCATGAACTCATCAGCCGAGTCCAAATCACCCCGCCACACCATCCAACAATCGTCTAAATATCTGCGCCAAATATCCAATTCCTGAATATATCTATTATGGTTGGAGTCATAGATATATTGTTGTTCAAAAAATCCCATGAATAAATCGGCATAAATGGGAGCAAAAGAGGCTCCCATAGCCATACCCTTCATCTGCCAATAGACCTGTCCTTCAAAATGAAATACATTTTTCATCAAGACACATTCAGTAAGTTGTATAAGAAAATTATTGAATTCAGGGCTATATAACTTAGCTTTATCCAACCAAAATGCAACAGCCAATATTCCTGCATTATGTGGAATATTAGTATAAAGAGATGTTACATCCAGAGTACATAACCACCAATTATCTTTCAATTGTGTGTCGTGTACTATCTGTAGAAATTCTGTAGTATCTTTAAGCTTAGATCTAACCAGCTTAAGTAATGGTTTTAAATGGAACATCAAAAAGGCAGAATGAGGTTCAGTTAATGAGCCATTACCCGGTACAATGGGCCTGCCAGGAGGATTTTTCGGGTCCTTATGAATTTTAGGAAGCAAATATAAATATTGAGCTTGAGGATCCGATATATTAAGCTGTTTACATATATTACTAGTGATGATGTTGTCCTCCACAGCTGAATCTAACATAGAATAAATATGACTTTTAAAATTTGGAGTCGGATCAACCACAAGTTGACTGTAAAACGTACGATCAGACAGTTGTCTAATAGCCTCAGCACAGTACATAGACCAGTCCATCACCACAATAACTCCACCCTTATTCGCAGAAGTGATAACAATATCATGGTTAGATTTTAAATCAAATAACGCTTGTTGTTCATCCACAGTAAGATTATACTTTGGAGACTGATGACTTAGGGAGAAATGTAACTCCTTAGTCACACATTCTTTAAAAATGGATACATATTTATCCATAGGTGGCTGAAAATTAGATGGAGCAAATCTAAAACATGTTGATCTTTGAGAATCAAGTGTATCTGAAAAAAATATTTTTAAATTAATCAACCTGCAGAAATCATACAACTCATTGAGCAATATATGTTCTGGAACAGATACAGCCAGCACAAAATTCAAACCCTTATTCAACAGTTTTATTTGAGCATCAGACAGTTCCAAAGATGAAATATTGTACACATTGTTTATTGTTTCACAATAGTTTGTAATAGTGTGACCAAATTTGGTCCTCTTATGTCTATGTTTTCTTCCACCCCTGCGTTTGCTTGATCTAAAGGGATCAAGGAGTCATCAGACTGTCTTAGTTTAGCTACAGGGGAATCTTGGAGGGGAGGGCCATCATAGTCAGTGGTGGATGAGGTATCATCCTCAGATGTCCCACTCATAGTAAGGGTATTTTTCTTCAATATGGATCTGGGTCGTTTCCACCTATTGTGTGTTCTGAAACTAGAATCATTAAATCTGACAGTTTTTTGCACCATGAAGGGTTTACCCTTCTCATAGTCTGCCAAATCTCGGTTAAATTTGTAGTTTTCTTTTTAACCAATTGTTCCTCTAACTGTGCTAAATCCTTAGCCAAATTAGAAATGTGGTTATGATAAAAAGACTCTGATTCATATTTCTGGGCTTCTAAACAATTTTGATGAATTTCAATGGCTTGGCAATTTATAATACGTTCATAATATGATATGAGAGTGTCTACAAAAAGCATGGAAGCCCTATGTTGGGTTTCAACCCAATCTTGTGACAATTGGTGATCAATCATGCCAACCAGTGGCTGGATCCTAATTCTGAGTCCCCGTGGTGTGATATCTTTAGTTTTATAGGCTTTAAAAAGCCTTAGATGACATATATTCGATCTTAAAGCCCTCATATTCTTATTGATTTTATGAAAAACCGCATTACAAAGTGTCTTAACATCCATAAGATTCTCATTAGATGTATTACTTCCGGGTACATTCAATCCAAATACCTCAAGGTTATCCCTGTCAGTAGATAGACCCCGCAATATACCCTCGAGGTCCATTTCCAAACAAAATTATTGTTTTGTTACTAATAATAGTAATAGTACACACAAGAACAATACCATGAACAAGAAGTTAACAAATCACAATGTATGGCATAATTTGTGAAACTATTCAGTTATGAGGCTTGAAACTATAATTAAAAAAACGGTCAACCAGAGACCCCAATACTTGTTTAATAAACCAATAGTATCTATTTAACAATCCTAATTCTGACTGACGCTATACCTAGTGCTGCATTAATCACTCATAAATATTAAAGACTAAATATATTTTTTAAGTGTAACCAGCCGTCCTAACTCTGATATTTGAGCAAGGCACATTTAACTTATTAATTGTAGTCAACTTTCGTTTCAACCACCAAGCAAAAACATTTTTTTTATATCATCCAAATTATGTTAATATAGCAAACCTTGTTAAATGTTATATTTGTTAATTGGCCGACTTTCGTCTCAGCCCCTCAACATACTTTGGAGTATGGAGTAACTTATGGAGTTATAATCAGCTTCTGGACGCTTACTTTACAGACTGCTACACGTGGACTTTTGGGCGTTTGGCTCGTTGTATTGTTTCTTGTTATCGGAGATACATTTTTCCCACTGGCAAATTTTTGGACTATTGGAAGATTGATCTAAACTAACTGTTCGGGATAACACTTATTTTTTGATGATGGACTCATATAACAACTACTAAAATTTGGGACTGGTTTGATTTTTTATCCAAGTAATATTGCATTGATGTTTAACATTATCTGGTGATATCTGTAAATATAAATGGGACATTATTATGCTCATAAACATTTAAATACAGAGGTCCATATAATAAGTAACACAGGGTAATGAGACATTTATACATTTTGAGGCTTGTGGCTATGATTATTATATAATTTAATATCATAAATAGTCAATGGAAATTCTGAATTGTCACTGATATGCTTTGCTGTAATGTTCACTCTAAAAAATGTTTTTGATATTAATACTGGTGGTCACATTTGAATTATATATTTTTTGGACAACTATCCTGTTCTATAAATATATAGGAACACTGAGAGGCACTGGATATGCTAAACTATCTATTGATGGGTAGAAATACTTATCAAGGTGGTTTAGAATTTGTGAATATACTCTTGTGTGTACAAGTATGTTGAGGGGCTCAGACGAAAGTCGGCCAATTAACAAATATAACATTTAACAAGGTTTGCTATATTAACATAATTTGGATGATATACAAAAAAATTTTTTGCTTGGTGGTTGAAACGAAAGTTAACTACAATTAATAAGTTAAATGTGCCTCGCTCAGAATATCGGAGATAGGACGGCTGGTTGCACTTAAAAAATATATTTAGTCTTTAATATTTATGAGTGATTAATGCAGCACTGGGTATAGTGTCAGTCAGAATTAGTATTGTTAAATAGATACTATTGGTTTATTAAACAAGTATTGGGGTCTCTGGTTGACCGTTTTTTTAATTATATTTTCAAGCCTCATAACTGAATAGTTTGGCAAATTATGCCATACATTGTGATTTGTTAACTTCTTGTTCATGGTATTGTTCTTGTGTGTACTATTACTATTATTAGTAACAAAACAATAATTTTGTTTGGAAATGGACCTCAATGGTATATTGTGGGGTCTATCTGCTGACAGGGATAACCTTGAGGTATTTGGATTGAATGTACCCAGAAGTAATACATCTAATGAGAATCTTATGGATGTTAAGACACTTTGTAATGCGGTTTTTCATAAAATCAATAAGAATATGAGGGCTTTAAGATCGAATATATGGCATCTAAGGCTTTTTAAAGCCTATAAAACTAAATATATCACACCACGGGGACTCAGAATTAGGATCCAGCCACTGGTTGGCATGATTGATCAACAATTGTCACAAGATTGGGTTGAAACCCAACATAGGGCTTCCACGCTTTTTGTAGACACTCTCATATCATATTATGAATGTATTATAGATTGCCAAGCCATTGAAATTCATCAAAATTGTTTAGAAGCCCAGAAATATGAATCAGAGTCTTTTTATCATAACCACATTTCTAATTTGGCTAAGGATTTAGCACAGTTATAGGAACAATTGGTTAAAAAGAAAACTTACAAATTTAACCGAGATTTGGCAGACTATGAGAAGGGTAAACCCTTCATGGTACAAAAAACTGTCAGATTTAATGATTCTAGTTTCAGAACACACAATAGGCAGAAACGACCCAGATCCATATTGAAGAAAAATACCCTTACTATGAGTGGGACATCTGAGGATGATACCTCATCCACCACTGACTATGATGGCCCTCCCCTCCAAGATTCCCCAGAAGCTAAACGAAAACAGACTGATGACTCCTTGATCCCTTTAGATCAAGCAAACGCAGGGGTGGAAGAAAACATAGACATAAGAGGACCAAATTTGGTCACACTATTACAAACTATTGTGAAACAATAAACAATTTGTACAATATTTCATCTTTGGAACTGTCTGATGCTCAAATAAAACTGTTGAATAAGGGTTTGAATTTTGTGCCGGCTGTATCTGTTCCAGAACATATATTGCTCAATGAGTTGTATGATTTCTGCAGGTTGATTAATTTAAAAATATTTTTTTCAGATACACTTGATTCTCAAAGATCAACATGTTTTAGATTTGGTCCATCTAATTTTCAGCCACCTATGGATAAATATGTATCCATTTTTAAAGAATGTGTGACTAAGGAGTTGCATTTCTCCCTAAGTCATCAGTCTCCAAAATATAATCTTACTGTGGATGAACAACAAGCGTTATTTGATTTAAAATCTAACCATGATATTGTTATCACTACTGTGGATAAGGGTGGAGTTATTGTGGTGATGGACTGGTCTATGTACCGTGCTGAGGCTATTAGACAACTGTCTGATCGTAAGTTTTACAGTCAACTTGTGGTTGATCCGACTCCAAATTTTAAAAGTCATATTGATTCTATGTTAGATTCAGCTGTGGAGGACAACATCATCACTAGTAATATATGTAAACAGCTTAAAGTATTGGATCCTCAAGCTCAATATTTATATTTGCTTCCTAAAATTCATAAGGACTCGAAAAATCCTCCTGGCAGGCCCATTGTATCGGGTAATGGCTCATTAACTGAACCTCTTTCTGCCTTTTTGACGTTCCATTTAAAACCATTACATAAGCTATTTAGATCTAGGCTTAAAGATACTACAGAATTTCTACAGATAGTACAAGACACACAGCTGGAAGATAATTGGTGGTTATGTACTCTGGATTTAACATCTTTTTATACTAATATTCCACATAATACAGGAATATCGGCTGTTGCATTTTGGTTGGATAAAGCTAAGTTATATAGCCCTGAATTCAATAATTTTCTTATACAACTTACTGAATGTGTCTTGACGAAAAATGTATTTCATTTTGAAGGACAGGTCTGTTGGCAGATGAGGGGTACGGCTATGGGAGCCTCTTTTGTTCCCATTGATGCCGATTTATTCATGGGCTTATTTGAACAACAATATATCTATGACTCCAACCATAATAGATACATTCAGGAATTGGATATTTGATGCAGATATTTAGACGATTGTTGGATGGTGTGGCGGGGTGATTTGGACTCGGCTGATGAGTTCATGAGATATTTGAACAACAATGGGTATTCATTTTACATTACAAATACAATACCAAGAAATAATATTTTTGGATGTGGTAGTTTCCAGACAAAGTAATCACACTTTGGCTACCAAAGTTCATAGGAAATTTCCACAATACAATACTCTTCTTCATGCCACCAGTAATCATCCCCGCTACATCATCAACAACATTCCTAAATCACAATTTTTGCGGACCAAACGTATATGTTCATCAGAGGAGGCACAACCAATATGTGAAAATTATTTGGCACAGAGGTTCATTGATAGGGGTTACCATCCTGATCGTATCAATCAAACCAAAAATCAAGTTAGAAACACATCCAGGTCTGAATTGCTTTGCTATAAGCAATCGAATGAAATAAATAACAGTGACCAGAAGATTAGGTTCATAACCACATTTGGTAATAATACACCCTTGTTCAGACAAATTGTTAATAATCATTGGGGGATTCTAAGAGCTCATGAACATCTTGGTGAAATATTACCTGCTACATGTTCTTTTTCATATAAGAGGGGAAGAACATTAAACAGTCATTTTGAACACTATAAGAGGTGCAATCCTCCTAGACCAAAACAAACCACTATACTGGGTGATTAATTGAGAGGATGTTATCCTTGTGGACATTGTAATGCATGCTAATACATTTATAAAAACATGGAATTTACTAGCAAGAATACTCCCAAAATATATGATATTAATGTTTTTTGGCAATTGCAATACGGACTGGGTAATATACCTGGCTACTTGCTCCTGTTCGGCATTTTATGTGGGACAGACATCCAGACCAATTAAATATCGTATCAGTGAACACTTAAGTGCTATTAGAAATAACAAGCTGTCTAATGCATTATGTAAACATACTAAGATACATAATACGGCCAAATTCAGATTTATTATTATTGATAAAATAGACTTGCACAGAGACAATAAAGCAGGTTGGCATGAAAAACTGAATAATATGGAATTTTCCTGGATAACTAGGTTGGGGGCTTTATTCAAACCAGGGCTTAATGAAATGTCTTGATTCTTGCCGATCTGTTATTAGTTGTTCATACCTATATATTGAGATTTTTTTTGAAATAATGTTATTTTATTTGTTTATTTCAAAAATAATAGTTTTTGTACATTATTATGTTTCATAAATGGGCTATGGACTAGTTTACATATCAATTGTTCATGCAAGTGGTTTTCTGTGCTTGTCACTTTAAGTAATTCTTATATAAATGGATATCAGAATGCACCATGTGTTTGTCTGTCTGCGCTGAAGAAGGCTATGGTAGTTTAGCCGAAACCGGTTTGCTGTTGCTGTTATTTCTATGAAGAATTTGCCACAATAAATATTTTAACAGCCGGTCTCCTGGGTGCTGGTTCATTTTGTTGTGATTTTACATTGTTTGTAACCTTGCACCAGTCCTACGTGCGTGTTTTGGTCTCTTCCTATACAAGCCTAGCCATAACAATTCCCTGGATATTTCTTCCCACAATATATAGGTTCATAGGTTAGTACTAGTTGATGTCACTATGCCTGACTCTAGAGTCACCTATTATTAGTGTGTTGGGTATGTTATTTTGCCTTAAGGCAGTGATTGCTTGGCACACTGGTTTTGTGAAGTATGTGTTTCATGGTTTGTGTTGGTGGGGTGGAGGTTGCTTGGATGTCTGCTTTGGAGGTCTCTGTTGCTTTTGTAGGTTTTTATTTAGAGCCTCAGAGTATGTTTTCTCGTATTTATGTGTGTTTTTTGCAGGTGCTGGTTTCATAGGTCTATGTGAGACTGGTGGTGTGATGCAAGTCATTCCCTTCTTCTCTTGACTGTCTGGTCCAGTCTTGGGTTGAGAGAGCTTAGCCTCCAGTTTGGCTGTATAATTGCATCTCTTGCATGTATTAGTGTTTGGTGGTAGGAGGAGAGGGTTGTCTGTGTGCATGAGGCAGTTGTAACATTGCCTCAAAATGCCTAGATTCACCAGATGGACCAGAGAGCACACCTGAAACTGCCCTTTGGACATGCCTGGATAGGTACAGTGAACTGTGTTACTGATTGGCTGATAATGTCAAAGAGAGAGCCTTGTCGTTCTGTACAGTATAGGGGGGGGGGGTCTAGTGCTAATGTTTATTAGTGCTTGCTTTGGGTTTTGAGCAAGTGCCGGGCTTTGAGCAAGTACCTGGCTGAGAAGTGAATGGTTTGAGTTCTTAAGTTGAAAGTTTGTCTGGTTCCAAGGGAAAAATTGAGGAGTAGACTTTATGGAACCAGGAATAGTTATACCCTAGCGAACTGGTGCTGCCCGGCACGCAAAACTGCGCAAATGCGGGTTTTATAGCAGGGAAATGAAAGAGATAGAAATTAGCCCAAAATGGTTAATAAACTACTAATTTTTGGGCTGAAACCACTCCTCTAGGGATAGATAGGCTGCTCAAAGCTCCCGTCTCTCACAGGTGAACAGAGAAAAACAAGTTTTGTTTTTTTTTCAGAAAATAAAGCAGATACTATCAAAAAAACACTTTAAATGCAGAGAAATTTCTATCACACCTGAGTGTGTAGCCTACAACAGTTAAACAGGTAATTTAAACACAAAAACAACTTTGTTAAAGTACAGGCAGTAAAATAAGTACAATATGTAGCTGAAACAAGCTTTTTAAATCACAGAAACTTAAAAAAATCTGCGTTTTAGGTGGAATTAGCTAAAGGCAGCAAGAAAATGCAGAAAAATGATAATTAATCACGCTAAAGTCTCTCTTTTGTCTTTCTGCTGCTGCTGTGGAACTCTTCAGGGCACCAGGCAGGAGCTTGCTGAGCTGCATGCAAGTGCAGAATCCTCGCAAATGTGGGTTTTATAGCAAGGAAATAAAAAGATAGAAATTAGCCCAAAATGGCCAATAAACTACTAATTTCTGGGCTGAAACCACTCCTCCAGGGACAGATAGGCTGCTCAAAGCTCCCGTCTCTCACAGGTGAACAGAGAAACTTCCTTCTATCCAAGTACGTTATGGGCAAACACAGAAACTTGTATCACAGCCCTGAATTCAGCACTAACCTGAAAACTGGACTATACTAGCTTAGAAAGGCAGGAAAACAAGTATTTTTTTTGTTGTTGTTTTGTTTTTTTTTTTTTTCAGAAAATAAAGCAGATACAATACAAAAAAATAATTTAAATGCACAGAAATGGCTATCACACTTGAGTGTGTAGCCTACAACAGTTAAACAGGTAATTTAAACACAAAAACTACTTTGTTAAAGTGCAGGCAGTAAAATAAGTATAATATGTAGCTGAAACAAGCTTTTTAAATCACAGAAACTAAAAAAAATCGTCTTTTTAAGCGGAATTAGCTAAAGGCAGCAAGAAAATGCAGAAAAATGATATTTATTCACTCCAAAGTCTCTCTTTTGTCTCTCTGCTGCTGTAAAACTCTGCAGGGCACCAGGCAGGAGCTTGCTGAGCTGTATACAAGCACAAAAACTTTGCAAATGCTGGTTTTATAGCAGAGAAATGAAAGAGATAGAAATTAGCCCAAATGGCCAATAAACTACTAATTTCTGGGCTGAAACCACTCCTCCAGGGACAGAAAGCTCCCCTCTCTCACAGGTGAACAGAGAAACTTCCTTCTCTCCAAGTAAGTTATGGGCAAACACAGAAACTTGTAACACAGCCCTGAATTCAGCACTAACTTGAAAACTGGACTATACTAGCTTAGAAAGGCAGGAAAACAAGTATTTTTTTTTTTTTTTTGTTTTTTTTTTTTTTCAGAAAATAAAGCAGGTACAATCAAAAAACACTTAGTAAAATAAGTACAATATGTAGCTGAAACAATCTTTTTAAATCACAGAAACTCTAAAAAAATCAGTGTTTTAGGCGGAATTAGCTAAAGGCAGCAAGAAAATGCAGAAAAATGATAATCACTCCAAAGTCTCTCTTTTATCTCTCTGCAGGGCACCAGGCAGGAGCTTACTGAGCTGTAACTCTAAGGCATTTTTCAGTTATGTCCACAGTTTTACAGGCAACACCCAACAATATGTGTAATTAGTTATAGTTGACATTTCCTGTACTCAGCCAGAAGATATAGCAAATCTGCTGGCTGATAAATTCAGCTCATATTTCACTTCCCCATCACACCCGTTCTCCCCCAAGAAATACCCTCCATTACTCCTCCACCAATTATCACCAATGAACAGGTAATACAGCACTCTCTAAAGCTAAGAACAAGACATCACTGGAGCCTGATGACATGCTAGGTTGCCTCTTAAACAGCTTATATCAAGATCTAATAAGACCCAATAGGATCTCTATTTAACCACAGCCTCTGATCCAGCCTTGTTCTGATAGATTAGAGAACAGCATCCCTCTGCATAAGGGTAGACTGTCAAATGACCTGGGAAGTTACAGACTGATAAGCTTGACTAGTCTTGTTTGTAAGGCCATGGAAAGAATTATCATAGACCTGATAAGCAAAGGCATAGAAAACCTCTGAACACTAACCCGACCCAATTCAGCTTTATCAAGGGCAGGCAATGCCTACTAAATCTGATAGACTTCTTCAAGAAAGTCACTAATGCCATGGATGCGGGCAAAACAGTGTATACCACCTACCTCGACCTGGGCAAGGCATTTGACACAATTCCCCACTCAGGTATTAAAAGTAAACTCACAAAACTGGGCATAAATCCCCACATCATGAGATGGAGAGCCAATTGTCTCAAGGAAAGGACACATGGTTAAAGTGGGTGATTCAAGTTCCAGCATGAGGCTAGGTACTAGTGGTGTGACACAAGGTTCAGTGCTGGGAACACTCATGTTCAGAATACACTTCCTGGAACTCAAGGCCAATGTGGAAAGCCTCTGGCTGTCAAAGTTTGCAGACAACTGCAATCTGGGGGCAATCACTGAATCCCACAACAAAGTAGATATCCTTCAGGAGGATCTAAATCAGGCAAATGATCGGTGTTAGAACCACAGACTGAAACTAAATACAAAGAAATGCATTATCATACCCTTTCAGAAGCCAAATACCCCTGCCAACTACAACATTGACAACACACCCCCAAGAGTAGACTCAGAGGTGAGGGATCTGGGTACACAGATAGATAATAGCCTGTACTTTGACCGTCACATGTCCACAGTGGTGAGGATGTCATTCTATATTGCACAACTTATAAGTAAAGGTATGCCATGCACAACCAGGGAAATTACAGTCCCATTGTACACAGCCCTCATTAGAGCAGCGATCAAATGCAATGCACCATTGGGAATTACTTGACTAGGCACTTACAACAACTGGAGCAACCTTAGAGGTTCCTCACTAAGAAAATACTGGGTGTTAACAATATGTCTTATGTGGATAGACTGAAAGCCATTTACTCTGTCTCCTTTTGACTATTAAGGGGTGACCTATCCCTGACATACAAGGTGTTCATAAATCTAGCCTTGATAGATCTGCTACATATCCACAGGACAAACAGTACAAGGGACAGAACATGCTGGAGAGAAAGACAAGTGACACAGACACTGCCCCTCCTTTGGAATTTGCTTCCTATTCACATTAAGCAGTAATCCAGATCAGTGGATGGGGAATCATAAATTCACACCTGGGGTAGCACCTATGTCCCTTATGGACAGTGGCAGTCTGTAAAATCTGTAAAATCATCTAGGCATAGGGAAAAGCCAATGCAGTCATCCTGACCCAGGGATTATGTGCTGGGTAAAATTGGGTTATATTGGCTAGGCTTGTAAAGGCTCTTGAGCCATTAGCCTAGTAATCTCCTTGTGAACCTTTGAACCTGTGATCATTCAAGTCCATGTCTGAAGTAGGGGATGCTGCAGGGGAGTCCACATGTATCCTTTCACACATTCTGTTCCTGGGGATCTCTTTGACTGATCTTTGTCACTGGAAGAATCTGTCAATACTGTGACCCTGTTATTGAGAACATTTGGCTTGCTCTGTCTCTGGCAGCAATAGAATGAGGGCTTAGAAACAACTGGGTAGGCACCAGAGGAGAAGCTGGTGCTGAGAAAATACCCATAAAATGTCTTGGTGGTGAAGTTGTTATCCTCTCCATGACTTCAAATGAAGATCCAAAATCTGTAGCTGAATCAACCACTGCCAAAGCAGGAATCACTGGTGCTGAAAATGTATTCCCCTCGAACCAAGGAACCAGATGGGTGCATGCCAAAGAACAAAGCAGACAACTTAAAGGCCAAGGAGTCCAACACTAAAAATGGTCCCAAATGTGTTAGGACCAAAGCTGGCATGAAAGATCAAGTGCTGAGTGGTTGGAGCCAGGACTCCTGACAGCAAGGCTATTACAGTCAGGCATGTCAAAATTGTAGAGATCTGCACAGAATGCATTGGCATTGGGACCAACATCATGGGGTCTTGGAGGTAAGAAGGTTCTGAAGCCACTAGTGCAGATACAGGCACTGATTAAGGAATGAATAATGTTAAGGGGGCCAATGAGGAGATGGACTGATGCCTAGCTCAATTTGAGTGGTAACAATTGACCTCATCATAGGTTCTCAATATGATTCTGTGGTGTGTCCAACTGATCTGAGTGTACTCATTGAGGCAGCTGAATGATGCCTAGAAGGGATGAACTTAGACAGTCCCATCTAAAATGAGTGTTTGCTCAAAGCCAGTGGAGAGGACTTGTCTCTAACTATGATGCTGAAGGCAAGAAAGATTCCTTATACTGGCTTTTAGGAACTTAATGATTTTTTTTGAATGAACACTGAGCGGTGGTGGTGCTGCGGTAGCGTTCTCGCCTCACAGTTAGACATTGCCTGTTCAATCCTCAGTTAGAGCGTATTCTGTGTGGCGATATGCGTGAATGGGCATTCCTTTGTTGAAGGTTGTGCGTTAGGCCCGGCAAGCCAGCACGTAAAACTCTACTGCCAATCATTAGCGGACTGGAGTTCCGCTGTGGCGACCCCTAACCGGGAAAAAGCCGAAAGACATAAACAAACTGAGTCAGAGAAACATTAGGCACCTGCCTATGCATTCAGAGGAGTCAAGGCTAAGAAAGAATTTAGGAAACTATTTAAGTTAACAATAAAGACTAATAATCAACTTCTCAGACATAGACTACAAACATCCAATAGATGTAACAATGCTGAATTAAAGATAAAAAGTGAGAGCACTTAGCTGTGCAATCTGAGGACCATTTATTACCAAAGGCAACAAATGAGATATGAAGGAAGGGTAGCATGCAGAACATTATGGAAGGGGAAGAATTAGGAGCTTGAGGCAGCAAACAGTAGCAAATAGTCATACTGGATACATCAAGTGGCTTTATTCCCATCATTCGGATCTGACAGATGGATGAAAAAGGTCTGACAGTTTTAAAAGCAATAAATATAGAGAGTAAACTATGTTATGGTGAATGAAAGCTCTGACATAAAAAAGTCTTTGTGAAACGCCATGTTTTCAGTATTCCAGTTGTCCAGCTACTGAAATTGTTGGATATTTCTCAGAAATAAATATGGAAACTCGTTGGCCTTGGAAAAGAGAGATATTCTGGAGTATGTTAATGGATGTGAGTGAATGTTTCCCAAAGGATAAGGAATGGAGTCAGAGAGAGACTTTTGATTATCTGGTTTGACTGATTTGTTAGCTAACAAGATAAGTTATCTCTGTAATATAAGTGGGATTTTCAAAACAGTACAGATGTGACTTATTGTCCTGTTCATTTTTCTTTTTCTTTAAAATGCATAATAAATATCACATCTGTTGTGCTTGCTGTACTCTAAAATCAAAGTGAGAAATACAAGTGAGTTACAGCCATCAGCTGGAGCAGATGGTGTTTCATGAAAAAAAAAGATATACTGTGTATATTAGGGGATAAATAATGTATACTAAATATGCTGCTTTGTCAGTCAAGATATCTGGTGTTTTCATCTGCTGTTTATAAAACTGTAACACCATCATATTGTGTAACCAGTTCATGCAGCCTGCAGTCTCTGTTAATTTGGATGAATTACTTAGAAAGAAACTAGCAGATGAGAGAATGTTTTGTACTTTCTGCAATGTAATTTGAGGAAGTTTTCTTGCCGTCATTATATTTTCATTATCAGCACTGGAAATAAGCTAACATTGGGTGATGGTCACAGATTTGTACTTTTAAAAAAGTGTTCTTTTTATCTCAGCTAATGACTGATGCACCATTTTCCAGCAAGCATCATATTTTATACCTGAGACATGCAAATTAACATTACAGATTGGTAACAGAAGATAACAACAGTACTTACTGATTTTCATTATCAGTAAAATGCAGGTCCAGTTTCAACTGAAAGTCCACTTCACTTAGAGCATCTTCTATCTGTGGAAAGCATGATAATATGATCATTAACCAAATGCTATGCATTTTCTGCTGTTAAGCAACAACAACACACAGCAATGAGTGATTTATGGCATATGTAAACATACACAAGCACTTATGCATGTGAGTGTGCGAGAATGTATACACACATAATAATTACACCATAGCATATTTGCTCACAATTCATTTGTTTTAAAAACACATTTTAATAAAGCAATTATAAACAGAATTGCATTATAAATTATATTATAAATTGTATCCAAATCCAGAATTGTTGCTTGCATAGGTGGAAGAGAGAGATAAAGCCTTGACTACAGCCGAGGTGATCAAAGTTTGACTAGTGGCTTGTGAACTTGACACAGCAGGCATAAAGGATGGGATGTGTATCCTTAGCTAGTGCCAGTGCTCTAATCTCAGGGCCTTGGATGGAGAGGGAAATTCTGTCATAATGTGGGAAGATGGTAATATGAAGACATGGTTGTGGCCACCAAATATACTGACAGCAGCAGTCCCCTGTTGGTACATATGGGACAGCACACATACATGAGACAGAAAGGCAAGTGTTCACTCCACCACCAGAGTTAGGCTAAAAAAAAAAGAAAAAAAATGCTGTCTTTGCCAAGATAATGCTGAGTACACAAATCACCCCCGTGGCTGCCTTAATGATAGCTCTCCTTGGAAAGTGTAGTATTTAATCAAGGGGCAGCTAGATGGTCAACAGGCATGGGGGCAAAAACCTCCAAAAATAAAATAGTTTCTTTTCAATGTTTCCTTTTAGTTCAGTTATAATAAAACTTGGAAAAAATGGGTCCAAGATTATTTATCTTGCATTTGATATAAAAGTAACATATATAAACATCAAGAGAAAAACTCACAAATAGAAAAAATTCATATTTCAGAAAACAATTGAAATAAATTGTTAGATATGCAAATGGATGCATTTCTAACACTATAAATAAACTCTTGCTCGTAGTATTACTTTGCTAAACTTTTTCAGTGATCAAATAAATTAGACCATTGTGAAAACTGCTTATAACAAGGCATTTTAAAAGTGTTGCTCTTAAGACCCTGAAGAGATTTTTGCAGTCCCATTATATTTGGGAAGATTAGTTGCCTCAGAGAATCAGTTATCAAATTATGCTAAATTTTGTAAGTAAACACAGCATGATTGTGGTTGTGTCATACATAGATTATGTGAGATAACATACAACAGTCATGAAAAATATGGAGTTTGTAGCATAAACGAAGCTTGGTGTTGACTGCGTTACATATAGATTATGTGAGTTGCCATATGACAAAGAAAAAATATGGAGATTGTGTCTTGTATTAGAATGGCATGATTATGTGAGTTGTCATATGGCAATAATGAAAACATAATGGAAATTGTAGCATGTGCTAGAACATAGACATTCTGTGAAAATCTGGACAATTGAGAGGTATATTGTAATATCATGCAACAGTCTTAAAATCACAAGAAAAGAAACATATAGTGATATTTATTTATTTATCTGCATACATTGCTTAGTATTCATGTTTTTTATCTATCTGTCTGTCTATCTTGGCTATCTGTCTCATTTGCCTGATTAGGTAGATAGCATTAGGCATGTGTTATTTTCAAGTAAATGAGGCAATATCCTTTTTTTTAGGTGGTGAACTGGCTGTAGTTTCCAGGTAATGATGTTCTTAGACTCACACAAATGGCAAAGTTCAAATTAAAAATATTTTCATCTAGGAATTTCCCCAGTGTGGTAATCAAGGTTAGATTACAAACCTACACATCACAAAAACAGTAATGCTAGGTATTTTACCCAACATGTCACTTTGTGCATTATACACCATGCATATAGAGGTAGATCCAGATCCAGCACTAGGTGACTTAGGCAGTTGCCTAGGGCCCACTGGCTGGGAGGGGGATTCTGGGGGCTGCTACATTTCATTTTTAAATAAACAAAAACAAAAAATGTAACACTTTTGTGTGCATCTTTACATTTTTCTTTAAGGACACTCTTTCTGTGCATGCATTGTGCATCTTTAGTACAACACAAACAGTAATGAGCAAGACTTAGATGCACATTTGAACCAGAAAACTTGGAGCTTTCATTCTTTTGGAAAATACCTTGGACTGGAGAACCTAGAACTGCTTCCAAACACATGTTGGACTGGAGAACTGCTCCTGCTTTCCCTTTCAAATGCACCAAGTGCTACCTTACACTCAGACGTGTGTGTGGTGTGTAATGCCATAGTTATAGATGGAAGGTTAGTTGGTTAGCTTACACAGATAGTTTAGATATCTTCAAAATAAATGCCAAGCAGAAGAGGACCCAACACTGATCCCTGTGATCAGTTAGCATATCTAGGGTTGGGTAAGGGGGCAACTGCCCCAGATGCACACTGTTAAGGGGAGCAATCAGTCATCCAAGGCTAATCCTGATCACTTTTAGAGCATATTTGCTTTTAAAAGATGGCATTGCATTTGCAATTGATCCTGAGTCCTGTAGCTCTCTCTATGTTTAAACTGTAGCAACCTGCCTGTATATTTGTAGCAAGCAATTTGCTACAGTATAAAAGAAAAAAAAAGATCTGTTTCTCTTTCTCTTTTTTAACTAAAACTGTGTGCTATAGTGCTCTGTGTGGGGTATAAACAGTAACAACATCCTGCTACATTTGTAGCAAGCAGTTTGCCAAATTTTAAAAGAAAAAAATACCCCCCCCCCCAGTAAAATGTGAGGAAGGAAGGTTGGGGGGGTACAGCACAGAAACAAGACCTAACTGGATCCTGCTTTTCAAGAGTCCCAGGTACATAATCCCATATTTTTATTTTAATTGCCTGTCAGCTGTGGACAGGCAAGGATGGTATGCGATGCACAGACAGAACCAGGTCACAGACATTTTTTTTTATTTTGTTCTTCCATTGCAGAACTGGAGGAGGAGGGAGGGGGCAGAGAGGTACAACTCCAAATGTATTGACAAGCCTTATACAGTCTGCACCAAAATGTCCCACATCTGTCTGATACATCAAAAGGAATCTGTTCAAAATTCTTATAACATAACTGTCACTTTAGCCACAAGTTATTTCTAAATAAAAACAGGGGTTTATCATCTGAAACTCTCCTGAGATCAGAATTAACCAATAAAAGTGGCCAATATTTCTTATTAGTCTCATATTTTGATGTATCAGATAGATGTGGTACATTTCAATGTCGACTATGTAAGGCTTGTCTATATATTTGGAGTTGTACTTCTTTGGTACACTCACAAACTAAACAAGAAATTAGTTTCAATTTTTATGCAGATTGTATGACCAAGACTGTAATATATTATACTAAATGCATGATGTGTGAAACTTTCTACACTGGGAAAACCAATAGAATGTTTAAACAAAGGATTCTAGAACACATGGGGGACATACGTAAACAGCAGAGTATGAGTGCATTAGTTCAACATGTTATATCGAACAGGAGCAGGCACAGTTTTAAGTTTCTTGTATTGGAATTAGTGTCTGAAAATTTGACGGGATGGGGACTTTAAAAATCTCACTGTAAAGAAAGAGATGAAATGGATACTTCCTTTGATAGGAAATTTATTCCCAGGGCTGAATGAACATGCATCTTTGAAGCTGGTTCTTAAGTCTTGGCTCCTTAACACATTAATATTTAATGGTCATATTCATGTTTTTAAAGGGGTTTGTTGATATAGCACATTCACAGTTCTTTGCTCCAATAGGCTGTGTTTTTAGACTGGAAGATTGTTTTCATTGGAGAATGTCTTTCTGAAATGTTTATATATATATATATATATATATATATATATATATATATATATATATATGTTAGTGGTTTGTGTAACTTTTTATATGGTCTGAAGAAGCGGGTTTGTTTTCCGCAAAAGAGCTTACCTTTTTAGTAAAGCTTATTAAAGTTTTAAGTCGTGGTGTCCGGAGTTCCAGTTTTTCTTTTACGTTTTACTGTTTGTTGGTGTTCCAGCCTTTATCTGACTATTTGACTTCATTTGTTTGGAGTGTTTGTTTTGGTGCAGCAGTCAGGACATGGCAGAAAGTTTTGATTTAGAACTGGGCTATAACTTGGGAAGTAGCATACAAGCAGGTACAGATCGGTTGCAAAGGATTTTATTGATTGATTCTAACCCACTGTTAAATACAATTATTGAGGATAATCCAGGAGAAGATTCAGCTGTTGATAATGCCTCTCAGGCTGCTTTTAACATGCAATACAAAGAGCTGGAAGGTAAACTTTTTAAATATAAAGGTTTGCAATGGCAGAGGTTTCATTTGTAAGCAGCGGTTCACCATAAGGCAATTCCCCGGGGCCTATATATCTTAAAAATACCTACTTATGGCACTCAGTACCCCGATTTGCTCAAATGCCGGCAGTCATTAAACCTTCAGGTGAGCACTGATTATATGCAGTTACTCACTGACTATTTTTTATCTATTGAAACATTGTTGTTAAAGGAGATTTGGACTTTACAGTCAGATATTGTGAATAAATTCACATTAAATATTTAGAGAACCAGTTTAAATGACTTATATGAACAAGTGGCTATGTATACAAAATGGCTTCAAGCTACTAAGATTAAGAAACCTTGACGGGATTTACAAGATTTCAAGAATAGAAATGTTTTCTCTTGGCCCAGGGCTAGTCTGGGTCATGGCAATGTAAGCAGCACTATTATTGCTATTGTACAAATGGAGGAAGCCTCCACTTGAGCACCTATGAATTCAAGCAATGGTAATGCCATTATAGTAGGCTCCTGTGACTCCATCTACTTCTACTTCAATGAGTAATAAAGTTGCTGCCTCTTTTTCACTTCTAGCCCCTTTAACCATCTACAGTGACTACAATAGAGTACGCTCAAAGAGTTGAGTGAGGAAGGGGCGTGTGCAGTGGCATGACCATCCAGGGAGAATAGTGGTGATGGTGACTCATGATATGCTACAAAATCAAGTGGGTTAGTTTTTAATACTTCTTCCTTTGGACTGACTGATGAGCAGATTTCGGTTTTGAACGAAAGCTTGAATTTTATCCCTAGAAGGGCTTCTGACTTGATGGATATACCAGTAGACTTGCGATTGTTTGCATGAAATGTCTCTCTTTCCGGGTCTGTATTATAAGATCGACATCTGAAAATGTCAACTCACCTTTTGTTGACACATAAATGTTGAAATCCAAGTTTCTGGAATGACCAAATCATTGATTTCTTTCCAAGGGAAAGAAATAAGAAGGCCAACAAACAACACCACATAAAAACAAACATATTTAAGTAGGGGGCTTTGCATCCCACATCCCCCACACCCCCTAACTAAATATTCTAACTCTGAGACTGCACTACAGTCGGGAAAAGGGCAGGTGTTACAGAATGGGTGGTTTGGCCATTCGATAAACTTGGATTTCGACATTTCCATGTCGACAAAAGGTGAGTCGACATTTTCGGATGGCAATCTTATAATATAGACCCCTCTTTCCTTACTGTATCCACAATTAGAAGACTGTGACTTTGATATTTTTAGGAAGCCCAGTACTTTTAATCCTGTGAAACATCCTCAATTGGAGGCTTTTATAGGGTTGTGTGAAACTGAGATTCGATAGTGTTTAACAGTTGGATAGAAACATTCTTACTATAATTTGACTTAAGAACAACAGAAAGCTTTGCATTAGGTATGTTTAGCTCCCCACTTTGTCATACATCCGTGTGATAAAGCAGGAGCAATGGCTGTGATGGACGAGGAATTTTATTTAAATAGCATGTTTGAAATGTATGACAGTGTCAATTATTTGCAAATTAACCAGGGTTTTGTTTCAAGAGTTATTGATAGAGTACATTTTTTAGTATATGATGGCCATAAATTATCCTTGCATCCAGTTGTGTCCTGCAGGGAATGGGTTACAGAGCCACTTTCAATTTTTGTTGAAAAGTTTATAAGGAAAGTGTTGGACAATATTGATAATGTGCTTAAAGATACTAAGAATTTTTTGAATGATTTCTACCAGTGCTATCGATCATATTCTAGGGATAATGATGTGCATTTAGTGACGCTTGATGTGATGTCTTTGTTTACTGTTATTCCTAATGATTTAGGTATAGAGAATATGAGGATATATTTAAGTACAAACACTGATTTTACAGTTGGGAAGACACATTTGATTTGTATTTTGACTGATTTGATTATAGACAACAAAGTTTTTATATTTCACAATGAGTTGTTTCTCCAAAGAGTTGGGGTGGCTATGGGCATAGCTTGTGCTAATAGCTACGCCACCCTTGTTTTAGCCCACTGGGAGCAAGTTCACATTTTTAACAATAACCCTTATACACATTATTTGACTTTTTACAGGAGCTTTGTGGATGATGTGTTTTTTTTGTATGAGCTGGCAATTTAGATGACTTGACTGTTTTTTTTAATTACCTTCACAGAACCACTACACTCCTGAAGTTCAGCCATCATGTTTCTGATAAATCTATAGAATTTTTAGATGTATGTATTAAAATTGATGAAGGAAAAAGATTTAACACAGGGTTTTGTAGAAAACCATGCAGAAATAATTCTTTATTACATAAAACCAGTATGCACCCCGGTCAGTGACTAGGAATGTCCTTAAGAGACAGTTTTTAAGAGCCATGCAAATCCACAGTGATAATGTGGAGTTATAAGTTACTTTGAGTAACATAAAGAAGGATTTCTTAGAATAGGGGTATACTGTAAGTGATGTAGACAAACATGTAGCAGAGACATGGTTTGTTCGAGATACTTTGGGAAGAATGTATTTTTCAGATTCAGTTGAACAGGTATCTGTGGTACCTAAACAGATGAGTAAATGTTCTAATAAGAATAGGCTTCTCCTTACTTATTCAAGTAATATTAACATTAGTTGTAAGGCTATTAAGAAATATTGGCCACTTTTATTGGTCAATTTGGATCTCAGGAGAGTTTTAGATGATAAACCCCTGTTTTCATTTAGAAATAACTTGTCACTAAAGCGACAGTTATGTTATAAAAATTTTGAACAGATTCCTTTGGATGTATCAGACAGATGTGTGGTATTTCAGTGCAGACTATGTAAGGTGTGTCAATATATTTGGTGTTGTACCTCTCTGCTACACCCACAAATTAAGCAAGAAATTAGTTTAGATTTTTATGCCGATTGTAAGACCAAGAATTTAATATATTGCACTAAATGCATGATGTGTGAAGCTTTCTACATTGGGAAGACCAACAGAATGTTTAAACAAAGGATTCCAGAACACATGGGGAAAATAACATAAACAGTGCATTAGCTTAACATATTATAGAAAACGGGGGCAAGCACACTTTTAAGTTTCTTTCGTTAGAATTATTGTCTGAAAATTTGAGGGGTGGGGACTTTAAGAATTTCACTACAATGAAAGAAATGAAATGGATACTACTTTTGAAAGGATATGTATTTCCAGGTCTGAATGAACATGTGTCTTTAAAGTTGGTTCTTAAGTCTCGGCCCATTAAACATTAATATTTAAGTGGCAGAGAGGTGTGTACCTTTTTCATGATACTATTTGTTCTGATAAGTTTTCAGTGTCACTGTTTTAATATTCATGTTTTTGAAGGGGTGTGTTGATATAGCACATCTTTTCTGGCCAATTCCTTGCTCCAATGGGCTGGGTTTTTAGACTGGAAGATTGTTTTCATTAAAGAATGTCTTTTTGAAATTTTTATATACATATGTGAGTGGTTTGTGTAACGTTTTATATGGTCTGAAGAAGCGAGTTTGTTTTCCGTGAAGCACATACCTTTTTTACTAAAGTTTATTAAAGTTTTAAGCCATGGTGTCCAGAGCTCCAGCTTTTCTTTTACATTTTACTGCTTGATTGTGTTCCGGCCTTTATCTGACTACATGACTTAATTTATTTGTAGGTACCATAACTTCTCAGGACAATAACTGAAGGTGCCAGAAGGAAATGCGTGGTATATAACTTTTTTTTTTTTTTTTAACATTTCAATAAGCTAAACTGAGATTTCATTCTATCAAAGGCATTTGTTTGATTCGGTTAAAAGAGTTGTGGCAGATGGATTACTAACAGACAAAACATACTGAAATGTAGAATATACTGTATTAACATCTTTACATGTGCTTCCCAAAAATATGCTAGTCCTTAGAATATCACTGGGGTAGGCCTGCTGTTTCATAGGTTCATAGGTGTTTACTAGGCTAATGACCACCCAGGCCTTTTTAAGACTAGCCATCTAGACTAGACTAAATCTCTGACAAGTTCCGATTACCTTGATAAGTGTAAACATGGGCCTGGGAGATGAACCATTTATAGGTTACCTGTTTGCATTAGAGACATAGGTGCCAAACCAGGGATGAATTAGTGGATAATGTAGAGTGGTTCACTACATGAATCATGTTCAGGATTAACTATCTTAGCCCTGTGGCTGTTGACATTAAGGTTAATTTTATGTGATCCTAGTCATATTTGAAGTGTTTTGAATGAAAGGCAAGTAGACATTAGGTGACTTTTATTAAGTGTGATAGCATGTTCCTATATCCATTTCACACACTGGGTAGTTAAATGCCATTGCATACTGGCTGAAGACAACAAATCTGTATAATATCCCTTTTAACTAGTGTGAATAAAGCAGGTTTACTTAGGCCTGTCTATGTTTGATCACTTCAGCTTTGTCCTCCTGGCAAAAGCACACTAGCCATGGGTAAATGATGTATTTTCTACAGCCAAAGGTGCTGGAATGATAGGTTGAGGGAGGCAGGGGGAGTGAGCACCACCACTCTAAATAAAAGCATGAATTGTACCCCAAGCTACTGGCTCAAATTATTTTTTTAATAAAGAATGCTGCGCCTCTCCATTCAGAAATGGTATATCAGACTCTTTCAGAAGACTCCAACAGTCTAATCAATAAAAAAGAGTCTGTTGACATGGATATGAACTTTCCTACTGTCTCTGTTACTGGCTTGGTGGATATGGCCATCCTGAGCCAATGTAGAAATTGTCTCATGTATACTGACAACCAGTTAATTCTAAAACAAACTGATATGGTATGTGAGAGATGTATTCACATGTCAATGGAAGCAAAGCTCTCAACATAAAAGTACTCCTAATGTCAATAAGGTTGTCAGTAGTACACATGCTGCACCCATCACACACAATTCAAAGCAGACATATAGACCTGCATATACTGAGGCACTTATATGTAACCTTCTTAAACCACAAATACCTCTTACATAAAGTTTGTTTGTGTCTTTCGGCTTTTTCCCGGTTAGAGGTCGCCACAGTGGAACTCCGGTCCGCTAATGATTGGCAGTAGAGTTTTACGTGCTGGCTTGCCAGGCCTAATGCACGACCTTCAACAAAGGAACGCCCATTCACGCATGTCATCACACAGAAGATGCTCTAACTGAGAATCGAACGGGCAACGTCTAACTGTGAGGTGACAATGCTACCGCAGCACCACCACCAAGAAATACTCTCAGCAGCCCCACATGCACTCTTTCAAAACAGCAACCACATCAACACATAGAGCTACATCTCATGGAGCCTCTACCTCTAAGCCCATAAGGCAAGTCACCACACAATCCAATATTCTAGTCATTTGAGACTCCATTGTGAGACACACTGATGTCCCTCTCACCAGGCTGAGGAAGGAGAAAGTTATGATCAGTTGCTTATCAGGGGTTAGGATCCTCCACATTACGCATGCACTCAGGTCATTGGATCACAATTACCAATATGACTTGGTCATGGTCCATGTGGGAACAAAAGACGTGAAATGTACCTTCCTAGACTATATGAAGCCAGAGCCAGGATCATGCCGGTAAGGAGAGTTTTGTTCTTTTATTTGCAGTAGTTATGCTGCTCCCGTGTGTGTGTATGTGTGTGTGTGTGTGTGTGTGTGTGTGTGTGTGTGTGTGTGTGTGTGTGTGTGTGTGTGTGTGTGTGTGTATGTGTGTGTGTGTGTGTTTGTGTGTGTGTGTGCATGTGTGTGTAGGTATACCTGGTGGTTAGTGTTACTCAGGCTCAGACAGCAGCCTGAATTCTCAGCCCATACCACCACTTGTGATTCAGGGAATTGAGTCCATAGCTCTCAACTGTCCAGATTTTCACAGAATATTTCGCTCATACTTTTGGCCCATTTCACTTAGAATTTGTGGTTTTCTGGCAAATCTGTGAGAACTGAATTCACTAAATAATGATAGCTCTTTAAGTTTCAGTTATCCTATCTTTCAGGAAACACATGGTAACACAAAACACTTTATTTTAGCAACTTTCTAAGATTATACAAACAATATTTAAAATGTGTCCCTGGTTTTGGGCCTTTGCCCCCTCCCCCCAAATACATTTTGGCTTTTTCCAGATTTCGTGTGCTGCAAAGTTGAGAGATTTATTTGAGTGTCAAGTGGATTTTACAAGGAGCTGAGAGCTTCAGGGGAAGAGAAGTTTACTTACGCTAAGTCATTTGCATTGTTAATAGCACAACAGGTAGTATACTTGCTTTTGATGCAGAAGGTTGTGGGTTCTACTTCGACAGTATGCAGATCAATTGCTGATGTTGTTTTGTGTTATACTTTAAAGGAAGTGGATGCTGCAGTCCTGTGAATGTCCTCCTTTGGAGGAGTTACATAATATCTATGTTTCTGTTATCAATTTGCCATCCATTCTCCATTGCAAAATTACTTGCTTATAATTTATTTAATGTAGCATAGGCAATTTATTCTTCAAGGGCAACAGGTACTTTATTTGTAGATGAAACAATGAAATATAAAGTTGTTTGCTAGCAGCAACATCTTCATTAGTTACAGATGCCTTTAATGTGGAATTATTTACATGACTTACTTCTGCAGAGATTTTGCATATTTACTGATATTGGTGGATTGTAATGACAGAAGTCTGAGTGGCCTTTTATGGTTGAAATTTTCCAAAATGGGTAGTTTTGTCATTATTGGTTCATACATTTTGTTTCATTGCTTACTAGAAGACTGTTTCAAACTACAAATTTAAAACACATTCTAACAAGTGATGCTGGATTATACAAGGAATATAATTTAATACAATCAGGAAGGTGAATCAAATATTGCATACATGTATGCTTGCTCACAGGATGCAGGCGATCAAAACAGGGGAAGAGAACAGTCAGCAATGGAGTCGCCCAGGGTCGGTGCTGAGACTTTTTCTGTTTGGCATATACATCTCAAAAGTAGAAGGAAATGCCAAAGGGCTTTGGCCGACTAAGTTTGAGATGATTGCAAGTTAAGGGCAGTTATTGACTCCCCAAATGTCTTAGCCATCATGCAGGCAGGTTTGTCCCAAACAATAACTGGAGCCAGAATCATGAATTGAAACTAAACTCCAAGAAATACATTATCATATCCTTTGGAAAGTCATCTACTCCAGGGAACTGCCAAACTGACAATGCCCCCTGAGAACTTGTGGGTACAGTGACCTAACTTTTGACCAACATGGGCCCAGAGTCATAAGAAAGTCGTTCTATATTGCACAGCTTATAAACAAATTGATTTTGACTAGATCTAGAGATGTTATTGTCCCCTTTACATTAGGCCAATCATTTTGTATAATGCCCACTTTGGCATCTATCTGTCCAGACCCATGCAACAACTGGAATACCCACATAGATACCTTACTAAAAGAATACAAGTCCTAAATAATAGGTCTTGCATGGACTACTTTAAAATTTATCACTATACTCAGCATCCTACAGAGTGCTTAGAGGTGACACGTCTGGCATACAAGGCATCCTCCGACCTAATACAGATGGACCTACTGAACATCAGCAAATCAAATGGCATCAGAAATATTCAGTCCAGGTATCTAAACTGAATGTTTTGGTGAGATGGATATATATTGCAGAGGCTACCACTGTTCCAGAACATACTATCTATTCAAGTAAAACAAAGCTCATCCCTGTCTATATTCAAATGCAACTTGGATCTAAGGATGGGTAATAGAAAATGTACTCCAGGATTGCCCCTCATGCCACTAATGGATAAAGGCAGTTCCTAAATGTTGCATCCCTTACATGGATCCCCTCAAATTATCTATAGTATGATCACATTTATTCTCACTAGGGCTAATATACAATTATCAGCTATGGGATAGGTAAGACCAGTCAGGAAATGTTAATTCAAGCACCAAAAGGAAATTGGCTAAGCATAAAATGTCCTCCAAGCGAACCTATGTTGTGGCAGTAAATAGTTTTTTAAAAATTGCCCCTTTTAGATTACTAAGTGTTCCTCTCACCCCCCCCCCCCCAGTCTTCAACAGCTTCTGGCGCCTTTACTAAATTTGCAGATGATGTCAAATTAGAAGCTGTCATTGAGTCTCACACTGACACAACTGTTCTCTAGGATGGGCTGACACAGACAAACAACTGGTGTCAGAGTCATGGACTAAAACTAAATGCCAAGAAATGCATAACAGTATCCTTTGAGAATTCATTCATCCCTGGTAACTATCATATTGACAACACACCCCTTAGAGTTGACCCAGTAGTCAGGGACTTAGGGGGCACACATAGATAGTAATCTAGCCTTTGACGATCACGTGTCTATAGTGGTGAGGAAATCATTCTATGTTGTGCAACTTATAAACAAAGGTATGGCATCTAAGTCCAAGGAAGTCATTGTTCCACTGTATTTGGCATTCATCAGACTTATAATTGAGTGCAATGCCCCATTTGGTATGTACCTAACCAGGCATATCCAACAACTGGAACATCCATAGAGGTTTCTCACTAAAAGAATACAGGACATAAGTAATACATCCTATGCAGACCGCCTCAAGGCCCTATTCCTATATTTTGTCTCTTACAGGCTTTTGAGGGGTGATCTATGCCTGGCATACAGGGCATTGTCAAAGCCCACTCTGATTGACCTCCTGCATATCCACAAAACAAGCAGTACCAGAATTACCCATTCTAAAGACTTAAACCTTGCCTGTGAAATATATATATATATATATATATATATATATATATATATATATATATATATATATATATAGTACCTGCTAGAGAGATAGGTATGCATCATAGAGACTACCCCGTCTATGGAACAAACTCCCCATCCATGTGAAGCAGAGTTCCTTCCTAATGCAATTCAAGTGCAACTTGGACAACTGGATGGGGAACCAGAAATTTATCCATGGTTTGGCACCTAGGTCTCTGATGAAAACAGGTAGCCTGTAAATGCTTCATCTCCCAGTCCCATACTTACATTTATTAAGGGTATCAGAACTCATCAGAGATTTGGAATGCATGGTTAGGCTTAAAAAGGTCCTTGTGGTTGTTAGCCTAGTAAACACCTATGAACCTGTAAGAGAACGTGTGGGTATGTCCACATATATGAGTATGTACATGTGTGTGTGTGTGTGTGTGTGTGTGTGTGTGTGTGTGTGTGTGTGTGTCCATTTGTCTGCGATTGTTCACAAGTGTACATATACGAGTGTATGTAAGTGAGTCTTTGTGACTGAGTGTATGTGAGTGTGTATAAGTGCATGTATACATATGAGTGTGTGTGAGTGCATGTATGTGAGTGTGTAAATATGTGTGTGCGAGAGTACGTGAGTATTTGCGTGCATGCATAAGTGTATAGGTAAGCTTGAGTACATGTGCATGCATGACTGTGTAGAAGGTACAGACTCCTACATAGGAGAAGTTGCTCCAGAGAACATACTTTTTTTAAAACTTTAAAGTGCGTGTCAGAGGCATATCTCTCAACCTCTTAGCATAAGAAATATGGACAAAGCCTAAAGTAATGAGGGGTCACAGGACCAAAAATAAGACAGATTTTAAATACTGCTCTTATAAACTTAGAAAGTTGGTAGAATAATAGGATTTTTGATAGCATGCGTTTTATGAAGGATATGAAATCTGAAATTCAAATGTATTTCTTTATTTAGTGACTCCAATCCTCAGTGAATTACCTGAAAACCACAAATTCTGTAAAACTGGACAGTTGAGAAGTATGTGCAGAGAAGTTATACTGCAACACATGTAAAAAAATTGTGTGTAGAGAGATAACTGTCATCATTTTAACATAAACTTCACAGCATATCTTTCAACTGTGCAGATTTTTGCAGAATGTGCAGATTTTTGCTTCATATTTTTTATGTTTCTCATAAATGTTTTGGTCTTCTGGCAAATCACTAAGGATTTCAATCCCTTAAAAATGACATGCATTTGAGTTTCAGACCATTTCCTTCAGAAATACATGCTAACACAAATCCTATTATTCTATCAACTTTTTAAGTTTATAAGAGCACTATTTAAAATTTGTCCCTACTTTTGGACCTTTGTTCCCCCATTATTTTAAGCTTTGATCAGATTTATTTTGCTAAGAGAATGAGAGGTATGTTTTACAACTATTAAGGGAAAATATTAATTATTCATTTTATTGCAATATTCCTTTTTTGGAGTTAAAAGCTGGCAATGTAAAATATTGCAAATATTACCCAACAAAGCCATTTCTGTGCAAATTTATCTTATCAGGAAATTGACTCTTTTATTGTGAAACATCAATTTCTAGTGATTATAATATACCAGTGCATGGGTGAGGTGGTAGTGTTAACCGCACAGAAACAATATTTTAGAGTGTTTAGTGGTGCTCAGACAACAGATGTTTATCTAAGTAATTGTCCATAAATATTTTGTTATATTTCAAAATCATTACTTATAATTTTAGCTAGTAGAAGTTACTCACATGGTTTGCTTTGTTTTATATGCTTGCCTTTGTCTCAAGTGATAAAGGCTTTTAAAAAAAAAGTTAACTACGCAGACTTCTCCAACACATCTGGCTGGTAATTTGCCTCAGATGCAGGTGACAGGCTCTGCTGTGGCCTCAGACCACCCCTCATTTTTCCCATGATCCCTCTGATGTGGCAAATATGGCCACTATGGTCTGGGGGTTAGCAACGTCCCCTGCAGCTGTTGGGGCCTCCTTAGGGGGCAATAGAGAACCACTTTTGTCAGTGTTGCAAGATGGGGCAGGGAAGGTGCCAATGCTTAACCAGAATGTTGTGCCCATCCCTGAGGAAGCTATTGCTGCCATAGAAATGTATTTTCCTTAATTTGTCTGTCAAAAAGAAACAGAAAATTAAACTGGACATGAGCAGTTTATTAAGTCTGGCACAGGTTCTTATATAGGCTTTTGACTTTTCTTATCATGTGGTTTGTGATAAGAGAAAAATGGATTCCTCTTTTCTTGAAGAGATTCAAGAAATTAAATCTGGAGAGGAGTGTGATAAAATAGATACAGTTTTCCCCCCTCAGAATTCTGATTCAGACTCAGTGGACAGCAGGTTACCTGAATCTCCATATCAATGATACTCTTTCTCCTAGACTATTTCTAGAATGTGCAAGTATATTCCAGTAAAATAATACTAAGGTTTCTCAGTCCCCCAGAAAATATTATCAGCTGTTGCATAAGGAAATTCCAGAAACTTCACCTATTTCCCCAGTCCTGTCAGCTCTGGAGGATGTGTATGTCACTGAGTACAATTTTGTTGAAACTCAGCCTGTTGTCCCTAAAAAAGATTAGTAGAATGTATAAAGTCCCTCAGTCTTTTAAATTTGTATATACTCTTCCCAAGCATGACCCAGCAGCAATAGCTTTAGTTATTCCATTTGCTACCATACATTTTAAATTCAACCATTCCCCTTCTAAGAAGCAATGTTATTCAATTTTTAAGTTTCGGGAAAAAGTGTTTGCTTCTACAACTTTACTTTTTTACAATTTTTCATTGTCAGGCTCATATATTAAATTTTATTCTAACTAATTGTGAAAATACAAAGAATGTTTTATCTGCAGTTCTTTCCCGTCAGGAAAAGTCTGCCTTATATGGCTTGGGTTGTATTTTTCAGGGCACTTGTCATTTAATGTGTGTTTATGACTGTTTACGCTACATTCAGTGATGTTGCCACTGATACTTTTTTGAGGAGATTTGCCTGGCTTCATTCTCAAAACATCCCAGAAGATGTGAAAATGAGACTTTAAATTCACATTTGGAGATTTTGATCCCACTGCTAAAAAGGTTACCAAAAATATGATGAGAGAATTAAGATGATACAGGGAATCTCTCATTTTTTTATGCCTCCTTCTCTAAATTTTCCAAGGTTTTTTTGCTCCTTTATCCAGCTGTGGAAAGAAACAGAATAAACAGTCTCAGCAATATGCTGGTAAGCAAACATTAAAAACAATGGTGGGGAGGTTCCCTAAAAGAAAGCAGGAACCTCATAGAACAAAGGGCAGTCAAATAAGTCAGAATGAGTATGTAAGGGGCCTTGTCCCCCCACCCACCGTGGCAGTCTCTTATCCCCTCCAGAAAGTCTGAATCTAAATTTTCTCTTTTGGCAACAGGCTGTTTCAGAGAAATGAGTTCTGACTGATTCACCAGGGGTACAGATGCTAGTAGGAATTATTCCACATCTGTTAGACCATCTCCTCTGTTCCATCCTGTCTTACACCACATGCTTTATCAAGGGGGGGGGGTATGAATAGCTGCTTTTTCCCAGTGGGGAAGAGGTTTTCATTCAAGAATGTTTCTGATGCCAAAGAAAGAGAATGCCTGTGGATCAGTAATGGACCACCTTTCTTAAACCGGTTTGTGATAGTGCCCAAATTCAAGATGCATTCACAGCCCAATCTCTTACCCCTTTTTCCCCATTTGAGATTTTTTGGTAACCTTAGATTTTAAAGATGCTTATCATCACATTACTATCCATTAAGGCTTCACATGATTCTTAAGGTTTAATGTGTCTGGATCACATTATCTGTTCTATGTCTTACATTTTGGGCTATGCATAACACCAACAGTGTTGAAAAAGAGGCTAGCTTCAGTTAGACCACATTGTAGGCTACAGGGTATCCACTTTTTTCCATATTTATATGATTTGCTTATCCATGCAGACTCCTTTTCAGAGTGTCAGGAATCTCAGTCTTTAGATTTCAAGAGAATGTCATCACAAAGAGCTTTTCTTCCCCAAGAAAAAATAGGTCTATATTTAAATCTATTCCTGGGTTTTTCCCCTATCCCTCTAGTGTTGCACATATAGCCACTATAGACTGGGGGCTAGCAATGCCTTCTGCAGCTGTTGGGGTCCCCTTGGTGGGCAAGGGAGCAAGGGAGGGAATAACTCAAGATTCTGACTCTCATGGCATTTATGATTGCAATTACATCTTTGGTAAGACTTCCCATGAGAAAGATACAATGGTATCTAAAGTCTCTTTCATACCTCTCAACCTCTTAGATCAAGAGATCTGGATAAAGCCATAAATAATGGGGGGGACAAAGGCCTCAAAATAGGGGCATTTTTAAATATTGCTATTGTAAACTTAGAAGGCTAATAGAACAGGTTTTACATTATCATTAATTTTCTGAAGGGTATATAGTCTGAAACTCAAATGTCTGCTATTATTTTGTGATTTCAATCCTCAATGATTTGCCAGTGGTTTGCCAGAAAACCGCAATTTCATGAGAAACATTCCAAAAATATGAGGCAAAAACCTGGACATTCTGTGAAAATCTGGATAGCTGAGAGGTATGGTCTCTTTGGTCCCAGCACCATTGTGTGGGAAGATAATTCACTTGATGTAGACATCACATTTCCTGAATCCAGGTCTTTACATATCTCCTCCAACTCCAAAACAGTCAGTCATGACAGTTACTAGGCACTTTGCTAGTGGATCAGTGTTAAGGTGGATAAAAGTGCAAGGTATCTGGGAACAACAGAGACAGAAGCAAATAAATGTAAAAGAGATGCTTGCCCTTATCAAGGCATTCAAATCTCTAATTCACTTTTGTTCCCTAGGACTACTTCAAATTTTTACAGACAATACCACAGTGATGGTGATACCACAGGCATTATCCTGAAGGAACAGTATGCTAAGAGTGTTTTGGATGTGAAAAGAGTGTCGGATAGAGTGATGTTTATGAAGCTGGAAATTGATGGTGTAATGATGAATGTTGTTAGTGCATATGCTCCACAAGTTGGGTGTGCGATGGATGAGAAAGAAAAAGTTTGGAGTGAGTTGGATGAAGTGGTGATGACTGTACCCAAGGGTGAAAGACTGGTGATTAGAGCAGATTTTAATGGGCATGTTGGTGAAGGGAGCAGAGGGGATGAGGAAGTGATGGGCAGGTATGGTGTTAAGCAAAGGAATGCAGAAGGACAGATGGTAGTGGATTTTGCGAAAAGGATGGACATGGCTGTGATGAATAAATATTTTAACAAGAGAGAGGAGCATAGGGTGACATACAAGAGTGGAGGAAGATGCATACAGGTGGATTATATCTTATGTAGAAGGGCCAGTCTGAAGGAGACTGGAGACTGTAAAGTGGTGGCAGGGGAAAGTGTAGTTAGGCAGCATAGGATGGTGGTTTGTAGGATGACATTGGTGATCAAGAAGAGGAGGATGAGTATGACGGCAGCACTAAGGATCAAATGGTGGAAATTGAAAAAGGGTAATTGTGAGGTGATGTTCAGGGAAGAGTTAAAACAGGCACTGGGTGGCAGTGAAGAGTTACCGAATAGCTGGGTAACTAGAGCAGAGCTAGTAAGAGAGATGGCTAGAAAGGTGCTTGGTGTGACATCTGGAAAGAGGAAGGAGGACAAGGAGACCTGGTGGTGGAATGAAGAAGTACAGGAGACTATACAGACAAAGAGGTTGGTGAAGAAGAAGTGGGATTATCAGAGAGATGAAGAAAGTTGACAAGAGTATAGGGAGATGAGGTGCATGGCAAAGAGAGAGGTGGTGAAGGCTAAGGATAAGGCGTATGAAGAGTTGTATAAAAGGTTGGACACTAAGGAGGGAGAAAAGGACCTGTACCGATTGGCTAGACAGAAGGACCGACCGGGTAAAGATGTGCAGCAGGTAAGGATGATAAAGGATAATGAGGGAAATGTACTCACAAGCGAGGAGAGTGTGTTGAGCAGATGGAAATAGTACTTTGAGGGGCTGATGAATGCAGAGAATGAGAGGGAGAGAAGGTTGGATGATGTGCGGATAGTGAATCATGAAATGTATTGGATTAGCAAGGAGAAAGTAAGGATAGCTATGAAGAGGATGAAGAACGGAAAGGCTGTTGGTCCAGATGACATACCTGTGGAAGCATGGAGGTGTTTAGGTGAAATGGCAGTGGAATTTTTAACTAGAATGTTTAATGAAATCTTGGAAAGTGAGAGGATGCCTGAGGAATGGAGAAAAAGTGTTTTGGTGTTTTGAGCTGTAGTAACTATAGAGGGATTAAATTGATCAGCCACAGCATGAAGTTATGGGAAAGCGTAGTGGAAGCTAGGTTAAGAAGGGAGGTGATGATTAGTGATCAGCAGTATGGTTTCATGCCAGGAAAGAGCACTACAGATGCAATGTTTGCTCTGAGAGTGTTGATGGAGAAGTACAGAAAAGGTCAGAAGGAGTTGCAGTGTGTCTTTGTGGATTTAGAGAAAGCATATGACAGGCTGCCTAGAGAGGAGTTGTGGTATTGTATGAGGAAGTCGGGAGTGTCAGAGAAGTATGTAAGAGTGGTACAGGATATGTACAAGGGTAGTGTGACAGCGGTGAGGTCTGCGGTAGGAGTGACGGATGCATGTAAGGTGGATGTGAGACTACATCAAGGATCAGCTCTGAGCCCTTTCATATTTGCAATGGTGATGGACAGGTTGACAAACAAGATCAGACAGGAGTCCCCATGGACTATGATGTTTGCAGATGACATTGTGATCTGTAGTGAGAGTAGGGAACAGGTGGAGGAGACCCTGGAGAGGTGGAGATATGCTCTAGAGAGAAGAGCAATGAAGGTCAGCAGAACTAAGACAGAATATATGTGTGTGAATGATATCGAAGACAGAGGAATGGTGAGGATGCAGAGAGTAGAGGAGGCAAAGGTGGATGAGTTTAAATACTTGGGATCAACAGATCAGAGTAATGGTGAGTGTGGAAGAGAGGTGAAGAAGAGAGTACAGGCAGGATGGAGTGGGTGGAGAAGAGTTTCAGGAGTGATTTGTGACAGACGAGTACCAATAAGAGTGAAAGGGAAGGTCTACAAGAGGGTAGTGAGTCCAGCTATGTTATATTAATATATAATAAAGCCTCCAATGGGTTTAGAGCGGGAAGAGTTTGTGTATTAACCTATACTCCACATGTGAATTGTATTAAAGATATAATAACTAGACATTGGGATATAGTGACAGTTTCAGATGTATGTAGAAATAAATTGGGACAGTTCCCGAGGGTGGTTTACAAGACAACACCCAATTTAAAGAGATTATTAGAGAAAGTGGGCACTGTTGAATGTAAAAGTAAAAGGAAAGATGAGTGGGCATCTACTAAGAGATGTGGGAGATGCAGACAATGTAAGTACATTAGTGATCAATCTTATACAGTATTAGGAGATGTCAATCATACAAGAATAAGAAGTAGGGGTGGTAATTGTAATACAAAACAGGTGGTATACCTTGCTACATGCAAAGTATGTACTGCGTTCTATATAGGGAAAACAGAGAGACAATTGAGGAAGCGTATATATGAACATTATTATAAGATACAAACGAAAGACCTCAAAAATGCACTATATAGACATATAAATGAAGTAGGTGAGCAGCATACATTCTTGTTTTCCATTATTGATCAGGAACAGTATCTACCCTTTGGTGGTGATTGGAAAACAAGATTGGCATGTAGGGAAAGTAAATGGCAAATATTAGTAGATGCTACCAGAAGTCCCGGAATTAACGATTTTATAAGCATAAAACCATTTCTTAGCATGTAACAAGATAATACAATAATTTTAGTTATGACTATTTACATATTAGGATCTTTTAGTAATTTAGTATTTATGGATTTTAGGGTATTTTTATAACATATATTGTATATATTATATTTATTATTTTAATTTTTAAGCTTTTTTAGAATACTTTATGTATTATGATTATACAATCTCTGACAAGTTTGTTTTATTATTATTCAGTGGTATATAGTATGTAATAGTGTTTTATCTAGAGAAGTAAAATCAAATATATTAGAAAGAGCGCTACACCTTTAATTATATATATATATGTTTTAAAGATTTGGCGCCAAAATTTGTTTAAATTAAATTGTTTGTGCTGGATTTAAGTGTTCTGATGAAGTCTGTAATCGACAGATGAAAGCGCTTAACACTTGGGATTTGTATTCAGTGGATGTCAGTGTTTCGTGGTGTTCGTTGTATATTGTGGAATAAAAGGATTCGCTGTTACGGGCTGCGTTTACCTTCATTGCCATTTCTCTGTCGATTGTCGGGAATTTGTGTGAGTTGTGCTTCTACTTTGGGGAACTTCTTTAGCAGCTATGTTATATGGGTTGGAGACAGTGGCATTGACAAAAAGACAGGAGTCAGAGCTGGACGTGGCAGAGTTGAAGATGTTAAGATTTGCACTGGGTGTGACAAGGATGGACGGGATTAGGAATAAGTATATTAGAGGGTCAGCCCAGGCTGGAAGGTTTGGTGACAAAGCCAGAGAGGCAACATTACGTTGGTTTGGACATGTGCTGAGGAGGGATGCAGAGTATATTGGGAAAAAGATGCTAAGGATGAAGCTGCCAGGTAACAAGAAAAGAGGAAGGCCTAAGATAAGGTTTATGGATGTGGTGAGAGAGGACATGCAAGTGGTTGGTGTGACAGAGCAAGATACAGCGAACAGGAAGAAATGGAAACGGTTGATCTGCTGAGGCGACCCCTAACAGGAGCAGCTGAAAGAAGAAGAAGAAGACCACAGTGATGTGGTACATAAACAAGCAAGGGAGAGCCAGGTATTATCATTATGCAGACTAGCCATATTATCACGGGATATAGCTTTACAGCAGAATCTCACTCTTCTTTCTACATTCTATCAGAGCAAAGCTGTGTGGCAGACAAGCTGAGCAGGAAAAAGGCAGACCCTCATGAATGGAAACTAGATCAGAAGTCTTCCAAGATCTGCTTTATTTGTAGGGAGCTCCTCAAGTTGGCCTTTTTGCCTTCTTGATGAACAAACAGCTGGCAAATTTCTGATCCTGGACTTCATGCAACGAGGCTTGGATAACAGATGCCTTTTCCTTTTCTTGGACAGGACTATTCTTGTATGCTTTTCCACCCTTTTCACTGATATTCAATGTATGTCTGAAGATTCAAAAGGAATCTCTGAAGATCACTGTGGTGACTCCATTCTGGCCCAGGCAACAGTATTTCTCCCTTCTTTTCGAACTGGCCGGAGACATTTACCAATGGTGTATTTAAGGAAGTGATATTTTTTTGAGCTGTGATACAGAATCGGCATTGCTTAGACATAGTAAGGCTTTCCTGAGTTTAATCCTGGTGTCTGCCAAAAATAAGTCTAAACCAACTGTACTAGAAGTACTGAATATAGTAACAGAGATAAAATAACTGGAATTGAGATCTTGAGAAAAGAGTAGGAGCAAATTACATAGGAAAAATGTGAATGGTTGGAACAATGCAGGCAGAATAATGTTTTTTTGAGAGGAATAAGGTTTAAGGGAAGGCAGAAAGTGAATGAGCATTGTAATGTTTGACTGACAATAACTGGAAAGATTATAAGTGGTGCATAATGCCTGCAACTAAAAATATGTCAATATGGTTTGTTTTCATGTATATAAATGTATGATTGCCTGTGTAATAAGTAATAATTTAATAAAGATGTTTCTTGTTAAAAAAAGGACATTTTATACATCCCAACCCCAAACATCTTTGACTGCCTGGATGATAGGTTCTTAGTATCTTTTAGGTACCTGTCTACTCAGGAGGCGATACTAATGGAGCAAAAAAGCCATAATATATTAACTGTGGAAAATGTTTCTAGTTGGTACCAAAAATACAACCAGAACCCATTTAGTGTGTCTATTATTTTACAATATTTGTGTTAGTTGCTTTCTTATTGCCTGTCTTACTCCTCTATCAGCGTTCATTTTTTGTCATTTCAGTGTTACTTCCCATAGAGCCCTCTTTTTCAAGTCATTTCCGCATTATAATGCATTTTAAAAGGGGTTATGCATAACACACCCCCAAGAAAACTAGTGGCTTTTTAGGATCTAATTTTGTGTTACAGAAACTAACATTTGCTCAATTTGAACCAGCTAATCTGTCTGACTTGAGGTTCTTAACATGGAAAACTGTTTTACTGCTTGCCCTGACCTCTGCAAGAACAGTATCTGAGTTGTAGGCTTTTATGGTGGGTCAGTCTTATTTCATTTTCCACAGAACAGGGTTTCCCTGAGAACTAATCCTTCATTTATGCTTAAAGTGGTACCCAAATTTACTTAAAGCCAAACTATCCAACTTCCTGTGTTCTTCCCTGAATACCAAAATGAAAGAGAAAGGATACATCATATATTGGATGTCCACAGACAGTTCAGGAACTATTTTGACATTACAACATCTTTCAGAACTTCCAATCAGTTTTTCATTTCTTGTGAAGATAAGGAGAGGGAACAACCCATACCAAAGCAAACTATTTCCAAATGGATATCTTGGGCTATTACCTCCTGTTATTCCCACTGCAACAAAACTATTCCAGGCAGGGTCAATCCATATTCTACAACAAAGACCCCTCACATGGACGGCAACTGCACGGCACTAGAAAATTAATAAAACCACAAAAAATAGCCAGCATGATAGAGAAACCTGTGTTTAATACAGACCAGTTTTGGTTTCAATGACCTTTATCAATGTAACCCATTACATTGATAAAAGTAATTGAGACTGAAACCTGTATGTATTACACACAGGTTTCTCTATCATGCTGGCTATTTTTGTGGTTTCAGTCCATATTCTACCATCCCTTGGTTTCATCTATGGCTTTTTGGGAAAGGGTTGAATTTTGGAAATATTATAGAAGCAGCATCTTGGTCCTCTGTACATACTATTATAAAGCTGTACAAGCCAGATTCCTTCTCCTTGAATAGGTCATGTTTTGTTAGGATGATTCTTCAGGGATTACTGGATCCTATTTGTCCATCTCTCAGTTGTTCAAAGCTATGGAAATCTACTCATGCAGCGTAGGCTACTGCAGTAATGATCAATATGATGAACATAATACAGTTATATAAGTAAATTTGCCATAGCAGTAGATGTTTGAATGATCACAGCTGCAGTAGCCGCTCCCTCCATCCCTCTTGTTTTTTGGTGTGAGATTTTTATGCCAGTGTATGGGCATTTTTTTGTTGTTGTTGTTATTCCTAGCAATGTCTTCTCAGGGCTCAGCCTCAGTCTCGCATTTGGTACGAATGCTCTGAAGGTAGTGATATCTAAACCCGTCCTTTTAGCCTGCTCAACTGAAGGTCATGGTTTAGGTGTGTGGAAGGTGAACTAAAGCTTTATGAGATATAACACAAAGAACTTTGGCTACTGCAGCAGGGGTCATTTGAACATTTACTGGTATAGTAATTTTACCTAATAAACTGTACTTTTCTACAACCCAAATGTTTACATGCAAATTTGCATGTTATTTCAGTATTATTTTTTACAGCTGAAATACTACTTGGACTGAAACCTCATACTGCAGATTTAAGTAGTAAAGTCTGTGACTGTGCCTATGTGTCTCTGTTCTTTTAATCAAACTCACAAACTAGCATTTATTGTCCCCAACATGCTAGGACATACCAGAGGAAGCGGAAGCATGCATTCTGGTTTTAGTCTATTTCTGGCTGTAGCGCTAACAGCTCACTGTATATCTTTTATTCTTAATTTGAAAATGGACAAACTATCTTCATTACATCCATTTTCACAATATAAAGTGTATACTAGGCTATCTGTACTAAGGCCAGAAATAAACCGAAACTATGGAGTCCATTCAGTATAGCAATTAAAATTGTTTTTCACCACTATGCTGTTAAGCGTTGCAATGCATAAACACCACACAGAGTTTAATGTTGCTTGGTAAAACTTCTGTCCTCCTTTCATTTACTCATGAAGGTTTTTTAGCACAAAGGCAGCCTTTCTGAATAGTATGCTCAAAGGCCATGCATTCAGGTTCCTCATTCACAGTTAGAATGAGGAGATGAGAGAAAGTAGTTTCATTTATAATTTTCATATAAAATTTATGTGGAATTATTCTTACCGCAGCTATAGTTGGTCACATATGTAGCTATTCAACACATATAATGCATGTGCATCTTTTATCACAGTTAACAGAAGAAGAAGAATAAAAAGTAAAAAATGCACTTTTCAGGTCACTATATGCCCCTCTGGATGTGCACTCCCACCCCCCAGCGTTCAACATCTTCCAGCAGCTCTGTTTTTTGATAAGGCAGAATTCCTGGACATCAGTATCTATAAGGACAGAAATGGGGAGAAGCTTAAGACTGACCTGCACAGAAAACCTACACAAGTCATTCTACGTCTACACACTAACAGCATGCACCCAAAAATTACAAAGAAAAATGTCAACAAAATTACAGGGAATGAGAATAGTCAGAGTTTTCAGAGAGGTGGACCGATTTCTCACAAACCTGCAGCAAGATTTTCTACACAGAGGATACAATGAGAATTTGGTGGCTAACATACTGGGACTAATTAAACTCCTCAAACAAAATAATGATCCAACTCTGGTGAACCCCCTAGAAGGAAACTGTTACAAGTCAGACAACCAAGTATCAGTGAATGAAGTGACAAACATAAAATAATTATGATCCTAACATATTCCAAAGATTCACATGCAGAAAAAGAAAATTGGTCGAAAAGTGGAGCATCATTAGGGGAAACCAATTTATCAATCAGATTCTGGACCCACAACCATCCTTTATTTACTGAAAAGGGTGAAACATTAGAAGATGGGTATAAAATGTTAATGGAATTAGTGCACCCGCAGAATTGCAGGTAGGCACCTTACCCTGCAACCTCCCAGGCTGCAGGTGCTGTGCATTTATGACTCAAAAGAACTAGTTTATATGTCCAATCTCAAAAAAGAAAAATGTCTTCAATGACAGATATATCTGCAACAGTAACTTTGTAGTGGGCTTTCGGATATTGGCAAAGGCTCTTGCTACCCCCATAGTGCCTATTTTAGGCAAGACTCAAAAGACAAACCCACCTCCATAGGTATCACAAGGGATAAGAAACTAAGAGTAATGCTACTCAATGCCAGAAGTCTAAACCTCAAAATGCACGCACTCGAAACTCTCCTTAGCATGGAGAACATCGATATCTGTGCAGTAACAGAAACCTGGTTCAGGGCTCCCGAGAGCACCCCAGCACTACCAGGTTATACCACATACCATGCTTTTCGGCCCCATAACTTGGACCAAACCACAAAAGGAGGGGGAGTATCGATATTCATCAAAGATACCCACACCTCCAGGTTGGTGGCAAAGCACGAAGCATCAGAGACTATCCATGTGCAACTAACAGTGGGTAAAACTGCCTTCCAGTTTATAGCCTGCTACAGACCACCCTCCCAAACACAGGAACCCCACTCGGCCTTCCTGAGAACACTGGAAAATATGAAGGTCTCTCCAAACACCATTATACTGGGCGACTTCAACTACCCAAACATAGACTGGGAGCATTACTTTAGCTCCAACACCCTAGCCCAAGGGTTCCTAGAATTTATAAACTCAAATGCTCTGGAACAACTTGTTACCACTGCCACAAGAGGGGAAAACATACTGGACCTGATCATCACCAACATGGGGACTCTATGCTCCAGACCAGAAGTGTATCCCTCACTGGTAAGATCAGACCATAAACTAATCTCACTGGATATTCACATCCCGACCCCACCCCCTGCCCAGAAAACCACAGTGAAAAACTTCTCTAAAGCAAATTTCACACTCCTCAAAACCGAGGTGGAATCCTTCAAAGCCCCCGGGCCTGTAGAAAATATGGCCCAGACCGCAGAATCCTTTATAAACGCATTCTATGAACACCTTCAGGAATGCATGGATCATCGATCCCAAATAAAACCAAGACCCAATCCTCCAAAGGCAGGCGTCCTGTCTGGTGGACCCCAGCCATAAACAAACTATACAATAGAAGGAGGAAGCTACTAAATGATAGAGCAAAATACCAAAAGGGAAGGCATCACTGATCAGTATTAGCAAAAAACTACGGGCACTCATAAAATTGTCTAAGGCCAGCTTCGAGAGAAAAATTGCACAGGACACTAAGGATAATCACAAGGCTTTCTTTAGTTATGTTAGGAACCTGGGTGGTAATTCCCAGATATGCTCAGAATTTGTCCAAAATGACAAAAAATACACTGAACCCACAGACATTGCCAACATCCTAGCTGACAGGTTCAGCGCAAACTCCCCCCCCCACCAAAATGGCAAATATCTATCCCAGCAGAGTGCTGCCCCCCTGACATCTCAGATGCTCAGGTAAGAGCCGCCCTCTCCAAAGCAAAAAACACAGCATCAATGGGACCAGACGGTGTCCCGGGCTGCGTCCTACATGAACTCTAAGAAGAGCTAAACCCAAACATAAAACTACTGTTCAATCTCAGCCTTACTACAGGATATGTGCCCAAAGAGTGGCGTACAGCAACAGTGGTCCCTCTCCATAAAGGTGGTCCCTCAACGGATCCTGGAAACTATCACCCCATAAGCCTGACTAGCTTGGTCTGCAAAGCTATGGAAAGGATCATCATGGACCTCATAAATAAAGATATTGGGGACCTACAGACACTGGATCCTACCCAGTTCGGCTTTATTAAGGGCAGATCCTGCCACTTAAACCTGGTTGATTTCTTTGAAACAGTCACCAAGGCCATTGACAAGGGGAAGATGGTCCACGCAGCCTATCTGGACCTCGCAAAAGCCTTCTATACAATACCCCACTCGGGCATTATAGAGAAGCTCACCAGCTTAAATATAAACCCCTATGTCACTAGATGGATTGCAAACTGGCTGAAGGACAGAACCCACATGGTTAGAATTGTTGGAGCCATGTCAGACTCCAAACCAGTTACAAGTGGTGTCCCACAAGGCTCAGTCCTGGGACCTCTCTTGTTTGGTATATATTTCTCGGAGGTGCAGGCCAACACGGAAGGACTGTGGCTGACCAAGTTCGCAGATGACTGCAAACTGGGTGCCATAATCGACTCACCAGCCAACACAAGCATCATCCAAAAGGGCCTCATAGAAACAGACAACTGGTGCCAGAGCCATGGCCTCAAGCTAAATGCCAAAAAGTGTATAGTCATCCCCTTTGGCAAAAACAAAGTGCCCACAAATTAACACATAGGTGGTAATCCATTAAGTACAGAAGAAGTAATTAGGAGCCTGGGGACCCAAGTTGATAGCAATCTCTCATTTGACAACCACGTGGCCAAAGTGGTTAGAAAAACATTTTATATAGCCCACCTAATCATGAAGGGATTCACATCTAGATCAGGGGAGGTCATCGTGCCTCTTTACTCATCCCTCATCAGGCCCATAATTGAGTACAATGCCCCTTTTGGGATGTACCTTACCAGACACCTGCAGCAACTGGAAAGACCCCAAAAGTACCTCACTAAGAGGATCAAAGGGCTCAAACAGATGCCATATGCTGCCCGGTTAAAGAAACTCCAGCTCTACTCAGTGGCATACCGCCTGTTCAGAGGCGATCTGTGCCTGATGTATAAAGCCATGTCCAACTCGGAATTAATGGACATGCTGCACCTCAGAAAATCCAAATCCCATCGAGCTACGTGCTCGAGAGACTTGAACCTCAGCACTGAAATAAATAGGACATGCTGGAGGGACAGATTCATAACCCAGAGGCTCCCTTCACTCTGGAATAAAATCCCAGTCCAGATTAGGCAGTGTCCCTCATTGACTCTCTTCAAGAGGAATCTTGATGAGTGGATGGGAGATCGTAGGTTTACCCTGGGTATCACTTCAGTGTCACTGTTAGACAGAGGCACAGTATACTAACCCCGAAAAAGGGCATAGCAAAATAAATTTAAAATGGGTGGCGAAAGCCAAACACATTCTGGCTAGGCTTATAAATGCCCTAGGGCAGATAGCCTAGTATGAACCTATGAACCTATGAACCTAGTATACTGGCTAGCTGCACAAAATGCAAAGCATTTTTCATTGGGAAAACAACCCTCTCAAAATAAGAGTGACCACTTCAACAACCCCCT